>NC_041400.2:131090619-131210619 GCF_900747795.2 Erpetoichthys calabaricus | reverse complement strand
GAACACATGAAATGCATGTGTTCCAAATAACGATATATTATTTACACTATGTAGCTCCCGAGGCACCACCTCATTTCCAAATAAACAAGGCTTGAGCTGGGAGAGCGATTTTTGCTGTTTCTGCTGTGGTGGGAGGATGGGATAGTAGGCTGCTTGCTGCTTGTGCTTATCGACACATTTAAAAAAGAAAATTACGCCAATGGAGAGGAGCGAACGGATTTAAGATGGGCCGAGTTTACAAGTTTTTTTGTAGGCTTTGGTAATTCTAGTGTTAAAGGTCGATGATGTTTATCTGAGTCTAACAGTGGTCAATGCTGCTACCACACAACACCACAGCTCTGGATTCCAACCCTCGCGTGCAATTTTCTTCTTTTCTACACAGGCTTTCTATAAGTAGCCCAGCTTCCCTTAACCTCCTGAAGCATGTTTGGTTGACTAGAAATTTTAAATTAGCCTAGTGTAAATAAGTGTGCTCTGTGGACTAGCAATACATGTGGTGTAGACTCTGGAGAAAGCTGCAGAAATAGGCTGCTGCCACACAGGACCCTGTATTAGAATCAGAAAAGATGGTGGAACAGTGAGTAGCACTGCCATTTGATACACTCTTTTCACGCTTATTTGATTCCATTTTCTGAAGAAACTATACAGCATGTGCAATTTCTTCATCAAGTCAAACACATACGATTAAATAGAGTTGTGACTTTTTAATTTGTTGTAGCATGTCACAGATTATTAACTGGCTCATTCCTTATGCCTGTTACTGCTGTTATCATAATCTGAAGTTTGGACTAGATTACTTTGATTTGTGAATGCTATGTCGCTGGTATTTTCATCCCTTTGACTTTTGTTTATTCTTATTGTTATTACGATGTCATCTGATGCTATTTTGTGCAACTATTCTGCCTTTCAAGCATGCTTTTTTATACTTTATCTGTTGTCATTTATGTTAACTGCGCCATTGCCATTTCATGACCAGCATTGCCTCTGTGTGTGATGTTATTAAAGATGGCAGCACAATGTGCTCTTCTTAGGGCTCATCTGCATTAGAACTTTTGACACCTATTAATTTTTATTTTGAACTTGACGCCACAAATTTTTTCCCTCATATACTCGCCCTGCGTCAGTCAGCTCCTTTTCTTTTCTTCTCCTAATATTCACTCAATTAATATGGACCACTAGGTGGTGGAACAGTCAAGAAAGTCGGGTTCCTGCTGTCGACAGTCTTCAAAAACTCAAAGCAGGAATTTAAATAGGTGAATAACATTGATTAAGAGATATAAAACAGTAGATTTGTTTTGTAGAGTAGTAGGAGAGTTTACATGGATAGAATGGTGATCAGCCTGGGTTGTCCCAGAAGTACTGAGTGAGCATATTCCTGACTTGAGGAATTACTTTAATTATTTAAAAAAACACACACCTACTTGTTCTGCTGCAAGCTAATACTGATCTTGTACTGTAGTTTTTCTTTGCCCCTTCGTGTTGTTAAATCAGGTACAGTAGGTACAAAAATTCCATGCTTGTGGTCGACAGAATGCTTCATCGTTGCATTCAGTGCTCTACTTGTTTAAGTAAACATTACGAAGAAGCATGTTTTTATTTGTGAGAACTCTCCATTTAGTATGTTTGTGTTGTGGCATACAGTTAATAAAACTGAAGTAAGCACTGCATTAACTCATCACAATAGTGCAACTGGCTGATATGCAGTAAACTACACTCGACAATAAACCCATCTGGCTGGTTTTGACTTGATAGGCTATTCTCTCTGGCTCACTAGGGTCATAAAGAATTCCAAATTAGCCTTGGACACATATACCTAAGTATTCTGTAGCCCACCCTTTTGAAACATTTTGCCCTTGCCGACACCATGTAAAGCTGAGGTTGGCCACTTTAGGAAAGTTAAAGTACAAATTCTCATAAAGTCTAAACTCCTTAAAGCTATAAACTGACAAACTGTGAGGAAATGGTTAAGTTTTATTCTGCTTATGTTTGCACAATTTATTCAAAAATACTTCTGCAGTGGCGGGGTCAGAAAATAGTCCAAAACTGTTTGCACTCCTGCCAGCAATCAACAAATCAAACACTGCTCTGGTTGATAATGTCAATAAAGAGTCTCAGTCACCCAGCAATGATACTCTCAATATTCATACGGTATGGAACCTGTTTGTGGAAGGAAATCTTTACCGAGGTGTTAAATGTACAGTATAGCATCAAATTTTAAGTTTGAATTTTAGCAAGCACAAATGCTGCCATGTTTAATCTATTAATCCAGCAGTTCCCAAACTGTGCAGCTACAGGGGTGTCACGAAATATTCCAATATTAGACATCTTTTGCAACCATACCAAATCCAAAAATAAATCAAAATATATAGAAATAATGCCACCATCATAATAACAATATACAACCCTTTTTCCAAGTTAAGTGTTTCTCTAGTGCTATGATCGGTTTATTCATAATAAATGATGCGCCACTGATGAGACCGAACAGTATTCTTTTGAGAACAGACCCAAATGAACTCATCCAGACGTCATGCAACAATTTAAATGCGTATGAATCACGTGAATATAACAGACTTGTTCCATTTGTGATGCACGAACTAGTCAGAGCCAATCAACGTGTGTAACAGAAATCAAATGGACAAAATTTGTGTTTTCTGATTGTTGTTTGTACTTGTATATTAATCGCTGTGTCTGTGTTCTTATTTATTGAAGATCGAACCCCCTCCATGTGGTGTTGTGATCAAAATAGTTTTTAAAAGTTGTTGTTCTTATCCCCCTAAAAATGGTCAAGTTTTTATTGAACTTTAATAAGCACACTAGGACTGAAAATAAAGAGGATGCACCACACACGTGTGGCGGGTGTGTGAAGAAGCAGAAGTGTATTTACGTGTAAAAAGAATATAAATTACTTTGAATTGAATGAATTACACCCTGCGGTGGGCTGGCGCCCTGCCCGGAGTTTGCTTCCTGCCTTGCGCCCTGTGTTGGCTGGGATTGGCTCCAGCAGACCCCCCGTGACCCTGTAGTTAGGATATAGCGGGTTGGATAATGGATGGATGGATGAATGAATTACAATGTATGAAAACATCCACAAACATTTAATTTGAAACGCTCAGTCAGCATAGTCAACTAATTTGGAAAATTGGCATTTTTTCAACCACATGGTGCACCTCAGAGAAGAACTAATTAAAAACTATTCTAAACATTTGTGATAATTAGCGTTTAAATTTTTATAACTAATCGTGCCAAGACACCAACTGCGCACTGCAACTGTCAGGTATATATTATAGAACTATACTATGGTTTAACTTGGGGCACCATGGAAAAATCTTGAAAAAATAAGTGTGCTGTGAACAGTGTGATAAGAATGAACGGCAGACATTATAAAAGTTTGGGGCAGCCACCCATATAATATGCCCTCGCTGCAAAAGGCTTAGATTTAGAACAGAGTTGTTCACAAGACTGAGTCCAAAACAGAACTGATCGACTGGAAGCAAGATGGTGGCTTTAAAGGCCTGCCAAGGAAGTGACGTTATCAAGCCCCCCCCCCCCCCCCCCACCTGGAAACAGAAGTGTTGTCATCGAGGAACGGAAGGGACGTCATCGTGGGCGTCGGAACCTGGTGGGATTTCCCGGGAATGGTCTGCAAGGAACTGAGAAAGACAGTCAGGACACCTTGCCACCCTCCGGTCTGTTGTGGTATTACCATTACTCAGGCCCTTTATCTGCCTCCTATTCCCACATGTGTGACAACAGAAAAAGTTTTGGACCCGCTGCATTAATCTTTTGAAGCTGCTTTTCTCAGTAGGGGGTCACTATGAGGCAGGACCTACGCTGGCAGCAATGTGCTCATGTAGGAAATCAACCTTATAAAACAAAACAAAATCTTTAGAATGACTTGCATGTGCACTATGGAGCTCCAGAAGGACCTTTGCTTTTGACTGTCTGACCTGGATACTAAGGAATAACACTTCCATGTATACGAGGCTAAAAGCATTACAGTACAGTAATCCCTCGCTATATCGCGCTTCGACTTTCGCGGCTTCACTCTATCGCGGATTTTATATGTAAGCATATCTAAATATATAACGCGGATTTTTCGCTGCTTCGCGAAAATACAAGAGATGCTATTGGCGGATGGCTAAGAAGCTACCCAATCAGAGCACACAGTTAAGTTCCTGTGTGCTGCTGATTGGCTCAGCGACGGAGTGCTGCATTAACCAGGAAGTCTCATCTCACTCATTCAGCATTAACGTGCTCCTGCTACTGCTTCAGGGGCCGTGTCCAAGCGCCAACAGAAGATGCAAATGATTGCAGAAAAGGTAAAAGTTTTGGATATGTTGAAGGAAGGGAACAGCTACACCGCTGCAGGACACCATTACAGCATCAATGAGTCCACGATTCTTTTTATTTAAAAAGGAGGAAAATTATATAAGATCTACGGCCGCAGTGTCCTTTAACCAGGGCGCAAAACGAGTTGCAAGTGGACGTGATAAGGCAGTAGTCTGGATGGAATCTGCTTTAGGGATTTGGATTGAAGAGTGCTGGAAGAAGAAGAACAAGAGGCTCCTTTAGAAGAGCTGTAACGCTATCCTTTGTTGTGCAGTAAAATTAAACTCATCAATATCGGACAAGTCGTCGTGTCATTGTTGGTGAGCAACCATAATTAATTATCTGCGTACAGTACTTATTACATGTACATAGTTTAGTGTCACTGTACACACATTTTACTGTATACAATTTTTCTTGCATTGTACGTATTTATTGCTGGTGGCCTGTCTGTCGTAATGGCTGTAACATATGTGATATCGGAGACGCTCGATATCTTTAAAATATAATATTTAGGTTTTACTGTATATAAACTGTGTTTACATACATAATTTCAACGAATCTTACCTAATATCTAAGAGAATACAAAGGGTTTATGCTGTATAATTGTGCGGGAAATGTTTATAATAGTGTGGGAGAGTTTATAAGGGCTTAAAATATATAAAAATAACCATATGAACATATGGTTTCTACTTCGCGGATTTTCACCTTTCGCGGGGGGTTCTGGAACACAACACCCGCGATGGAGGAGGGATTACTGTACTATGATATGTTCATTCCACACTAACTTATGGAAGTGAATCCTGAACAATACCTATAAAATGGAGAGGCTCAAAGCTAAAGAGATGTGATTTTTGAGAACAGTGATGACAATATTGTGAAATGAACATGTAACGAAGTTTGCAAAGTGTTGGAATAAGAAAGTAATTTCTGGAGTATGTCGTGAGGACAAGTTTCTCAAACACCATTCTCTGACAAACAAATCTGATAGAAGGACTGATTACAATCACCAGTATATTACATTTATTAGTTAAATTGAGAGAAGTTTTGAAGAGCTTTTAAGAACATCAGAGATCAGAAGCTGAAGAAAAACAAAGATCACCCAAGACATACATTCCGGCGTAACCATCAGGCAGTGAACTGAAGCTGGGATAAAGAAACCGAGAAGTCTGAGGCTTCAGTAGACAAGGAGAAGTTCTCCTGGTATTCAGAGCCACTCAGGGAGAGTAATAGGGTAAAATTCTGCATAAGTAGGCCCAAATATGTAGCAGTACAACACAAAATCATGGTGGAATTAGTTTGGTTTTTTGACAATGATTAACAGAAAAACACTCTTTAATGTTAAAGTGAAAACAGATCTGTGCAAAATGGTCTAAATTAATTACAAACAAACTACTAAACAATCGTCACTGGTGCAGCCCAGTTGTTTCAGAGGGCACATACGTAATTAGTTCAATGGATATCTCCTGTCTTCATTCAAGGGGTTGGTTTCATTTGATTGTAGTATGAATGTCCCTTATCTGGAAGGCCTAACTTGTGGCAATGGAGTATGATGGCCTAATCTATACACTGAAGACAAAAGAACACTCTAAGTAACTGTGTGAAAAGGTGACTGAAAAACACAAGTTATAGACACAAGAAATTATCTAAGTCACTGAATATCTATGGTGGGTACTGTTAAATAAACCATCATAAATACATGGGAGACTCTGAAGTCAGCTGGAAGAAGGTTCCATGGTGTGATGTGGCCAAAATGGAGCTTTTGTTGTCATCAAACACTGCACACTATCAAAAACCCACCATCCCCACTGTGAAGCATAGTGGTGGCAACATTGCACTGTGGGGATGCTTCTCTGTAGCAGACCTTGGAAGGTCTGTGAGGGTAAAATGAATGCAGCAAAATACATGGATATCCCGGAGGAAAACCTGATGCAGTCTTAAAGTAACCTGCACCTTGGTGTGAAAATTAGATAACAGATAACAAACCCTAGCATAAAGCCAAAGCTACACAGAAATGGCTTCAAAACAACAATGTTAATGTCCAGAAGTGGCCGAGTCACAGTCCAGATCTCAATCCCATTAAGAATGTGTGGCTGGTCTTGGAAAAAGGATGCTCATTCAGGATCAACATGCAAACTGACAGAGCTTGAGCAGTTTGCAAAGACAAATGAGAGTAAAATATCAGCGTCCAGACCTGCAAAGGTGAGAGAGACTTGTCCACATAGAATCAAAACTGTCATGGCTGAAAAGGAGCAGCTACTAAATACTGATGTGAAGGGGGTGAACACTTGTGAGATCAATACTTTTGTGTTTTCTATTGGAAATTAATGTAAAACACCTTGCAGAGGTCTGTTTCCACATTGATATTAACTCATTTTATGTTAATCAATGTCAAAAAAGTCAAAGTGAAACACTATGAATCAGTGTTGTATAACAATAAAATGTGATGTTCTTTATGTCTGCATGGAGCACATCTCTACGTCACACTGTATTCTGCCTGTTCCTATTTTAACTCTATGCCATTTCCTCCAGGTCATCTCTCAATATCTCCCGACAGTACTGAATGATTGTCACGATGACAGGTATCGCTGAACACATTGGCTGATATCGCACTATGCAACATCTAATCAGAAGGCATGTCAGATTTGGCGATGGCAGCTGCAGAACTCATCACCAGAGCATCTCAATTTATATGACTAAAAATCGCTGAGCATGTCAAATCACATGACAATGAGATGACTTTCCAACGCAGTTTCACATTTCCAAAGAATAATGTGCTAAACTCCTTTCTGTGACAACTAATCAAATGCTGTACTGATGAAGACGGTACTTGTAGAAGGGTCACCTGGTACTGTGAGTTCAGCCGCAATCTCAGTCCTTTGTTTTTCTCCTTTTTCCCCCATTCTGTCATGGTGAGTCAAACACTTATAAATATATTGTATTTCTGGGTGAACATTTATTGGCTGTCAGCTCTCATGTTCATAAAGTTACGGCCTTGTTCAGTTGTGTGCCCACTTGCCTGCACTTCATAAAGGCTTGGTGACTTTTCCAGCAATGTTTCATTTCCGTAATCTTGGTGCGTTGGTAGCAGTCGCACTGCACTCTTGTGACCTCTGGTCTTGTAATGTGGCATACCCAGCGACTCGCCCTGATAAACTCAAACATGTTTGGCCTTAAGTCCTAGGGGCAGGTTCTGTGTGCATGAGAGCAGACAACCAATTAATGCTCATCTGGAAGTACAATGCATGTAAATACAGCAACAAGGAACAAGGAACACAGGTGTTTTGGACCAAACAAAAAAAGAAGATAAGCTTGTCTGCCTGATGCTTTACATACTATGAGAGCATTGGGGAAAAAAATGTCAGGGACTCCAATTAGAACTTGCTGCACTGTTAAAACCTCTGTTAGAAAGCATATTTTTATAATTATTACTAGCTGTGTAAGTCCATGCTGTAAAAAGCCCGGGCTCCTGGAAACTATTGAAATCTTCCAGAAAAAAATTGAAATGCAGAGTCGGCGGTATTGTTTTGCGGACATGCTCGCCCCCTTTGTGTAGCAGCGGCTAAGCGAGTTTCTCTCTCATTTGTCTTTCCCCGGCGGTTTCTCTTTGGTGACGGAGTCGTTTTCTTTCAGCCTCATGCT
Organism: Erpetoichthys calabaricus; assembly: GCF_900747795.2. Lineage (NCBI taxonomy): Eukaryota > Metazoa > Chordata > Cladistia > Polypteriformes > Polypteridae > Erpetoichthys > Erpetoichthys calabaricus. The sequence goes on along the minus strand of NC_041400.2, from coordinate 131,202,651 downwards.
GTAGCCTTGCACTTCATTCTTCTTCTGACTCGTTAACTTGGGGCCACTTTGCCAGCTCTTTGAGTTTCATGGTGTAGCCTCACACTTTCATTCTTGTACGTATTTAACTTGCTTTGTAAGTCACCTTGGATAAATAATAATAAAAAAATGATTGAGCTGTCAGAAAAATGGGAGAACTCGCGACATTGTGGAAGAGTGAAACTGCACTGGAAAGTCACTCCACATTCATCTGATTTAACATGACCAGCAATTGACACGGTCTGGCAATGAGATTATCAACTGCAGTCCTTAAGTCTGACAAGAAGTTGTGTAAAGTGGCACTGGCTTTAGGTAGATATCCTCTGTGTAGGCTGTTCGAGCATAAAGCATATCGTATATCTACACATCTCATACGACTTTTGCATCTCCTTCCTTGATTTTTTATCCCTTTGGAGAATGAGACATAGTATGTCATGTTCGTATTTCCCAATACACACAGGGGATAACACAGCATACTATCATATAGAAATAATACCAATTTCAAACCTGCACATTTTTCTTCTTTTTTTATACAGCCTGCAGGGGTTTATTGATTATGATGAAATGTCATGGTCTGGCTTATGTGGCCGCAGTTTTTCTTTTGCTGTATGATGTAATTAATCCTTGTCAGAGTTCCTGTTGATGGAGACAGCCCCCTCACCTGCCTCCACCTAACCTGCACTAACCTGCAGCTGTATGTGTGGCCATCTTCCTAACCTACTGCACACGTACTACACATTTTAGTCAATTTACATTTTTCTGCTACTTAAAAAATTACATTTTCCCCACACTTTACAAGCCATTGCCCGGAATGGCCACTGACTGAGACTTGTACTCATAATTCATTCATGAATACGTCATGAGTTACAAACACAGTATGTTACAAGGCTCTCAGGCTGGGAGTTTGTAAGATTTTATCAATAAGTATGAATCGTGATGCTTTGTATGAATTTAGTTGCCATTCCAAGTCTTCCACAATGTGTTTTAAGTATGAATGGGAGTGTCACAGGCTTTCCAAATGCATTGGTGTAGTAAGCAGTCACAAACTCCACGATGTCTTACATAGCAATATTTTTGACCTTCTAAAATTAAAAAAGTGATCTGATGTGTGCTTGTTCTTACACCAATCAAATTAGAAGGACATTTAAAATTCATTAATTTATTTCCTGAACGAATATTTGAATGGAACAGATGAGGACAGGAACCGCTACAGGGTTACACGGAGTGCGCACAAGGCACAAGAACACGCTCAGTAATCAATGGAGATGTGCAAGGAAAATGGAACATCCAAAGGAAACCCCCTCAGACCAGTGATATTTCAGTTCTGATATTAATTGTAGTTTTAACTTTTATTTTATTTTATAAAATTAATTTTTATGTTTATTTTGTTCTAGTTTTCAGTGAGGGCAGCATAGTGGCGTAGTGGTAACACTGCTGCCTCGCAGTTATGAGACTTTGGTTCGCTTCCCGGGTCCTCCCTTCATGGAGTTTGCATGTTCTCCCCGTGTCTACGTGGGTTTCCTCCCACAGTCCAAAGACATGCAGGTTAGGTGAATTGGTGATCCGAAATTGTCCCTAGAGTGTGCTTGGTGTGTGTGTGTGCCCTACGGTGGGATGGCGCCCTGCCCGGGGTTTGCTTCCTGCCTTGCGCCCTGTGTTGGCTGGGATTGGCTCCAGCAGACCTTAATTTCAGTTCTCGTTCTTGTAAAACGAAAAACAGTATTTTTAGTTCTAGTTCTCATTTTCATTATGAAAATATCACTGCCAGACACATGGGGAATAGCCTTAGCAAAATGTTACAGAATTGTAATTTGTAAGAATAAGACACAAAGACTAATGGGGTCTAATTATGCATGCCTATTTAAAAATTACATAAATGTTTTTAGTAACATTAGCAGAAGGTAATGGCAGATATAAGTTGTTGTGGCATCATAGGCTTCTAGATGATAACACCTCCTGGCTGGTATGCTGGCATCATCTCACTGTAGCAATGCCATTGGCATGTGGTTCTAGCATTGTAGATGTGACCCCAGAGGTACCCTACTTATATGGATCTCTTTAAAAGACTCCCTTTGTGGTCATGTTTTTAATCACATGCAGGTTCAAGTTAGGGGTTGTCCACATGCCATCAAGTCGTCTCATGATGTGGTGTTCAGGAGGATCTAGGCCTTATTATACCCTTTTATCTTTAAACTCAATTAAATGACCACAAGCTTGAGAAATCTGGCATTAACCTTCTGACTGCAGGTCCATAAGGCATTTTCTCCCAGATGCCCCTGTTGCATTGGCTCATCAATTTTGTGTTCAAAAGAACTACTTATGAGGCTTTGAAGTCGCTTCAGTTTTTGTTGTCCTGCACTGGTATGATAAAACCCCCAAGTGTGATATACTATTTAACTCATCTTGATGTCTAGTTATGTGAGATGTCAAGCTTTTTTGACCCTCTAGACCCAAAAAAACTGATTTACAGGCCAATGTTGGACCATATTTTGTGCAGGAAATAACACCCTTATGATAAAGAGTAAACCTGTAGGTGGCTTCCACAAAAATGATAAGAAGGGCTTGGAATTGTGCATATCACATCAACCAACCCCTTAAAAGGAATACGAGAATTTCAAAGTTACTCCTTTTTGTAGAAATTCCAAAAAAAAAGAAAAAACAATGGACATCGGTAATATATACAGTACATATGGAGTTTCGCTTTATACTATTTTGAGGTTGCTGATCATGAATATGATATTTTTGATATCTGATTCTTTACTGGTGGTCCTAGGCCTCTAAGAGCCACTTCCAGAAAGTGGAAAATGACAAATTTTAAACATAAGCATGTAAGGTTTAATTTTAGACTATTTCAAGGTCTGTGATTATGATGTTATTTTTGATTTTTGATCTTTTACTAAGGATCTGGTCTTCTATATCAGCGGGAGAAAAATAACAGCTGAGAAAATGTAGACTTAAAGATGTAAACAGAAGCCCACATTTAAATATTTCAAATATTTGATGCAACTATTCTTGTTTATGTTGTACTTCTACCTCATGAATAAAATCATTACATTTCTTATAAACACAGAGTCAGGGCGGCTTACGCTAATTCAGCATCATGTATAACGCTGTGCATATAATTCACACTAAAACATGTCATATGGACAAATGTGGAAATGTGCATAAAAAATCCAGATGCATAAATGTGCGTGTACGCCAAGTTCCATGCACTTCAACTTTACAAATCCCAACGAACGTGAAATTTAACATACGTGCACATGCCTACAGCCCCACCTTGACTCCTCTCAGAATTTCTCATATTTTAATATGCAAATCAATATAAATATCACCTTCCATTCAGTGTTTGGTTAAAAACAATTGAAAAGTCACATCAAAAAAAAAGAATTTAAACGAATGTGAAGTGGAAGCAAGGAAAAATGTACTATTTCTTGGCTTACCCAGAGGTATAAGAAACAAAAGCATAACAGGGACACTCAAAAGTTCAAGTTCAGAAAGTCACACAGTGCCCGAAAGAAAAAAGAAGTGGTCAGATATCACAGTCGATGTGAAAAGGTGAGTCACAGTCCACCGTCTGTTTATTCTGTTTCAGACAATATCACAAAAACAAACCTTGTGTGATGGTCGAGCAGTGATAATGCTGATGTGCCAAGCACATCTTTGGGCGCTGGCTACACGCACACCTCTGCCTCAGAAACGGCTGGGAGGTCATCTAGTTGTGTGCTGACGGACTGCTCTGGAGTCACAAAAGGCAGACGTGGACGCTGTAAAAGATGTGGCCAGTGAACTAAGGAATATAAGGGCTGTGCTATGTGATATTGGCTACAAATTAAATGAATTGGTTAAAAAATAAATACTGCATCTAATTACCTGTTTTTACATTCTGCTAATTACATTCAAACGAAGCTGTACCGCTGTCTGACTTGGCTGATCATTTGGTGGGTCAGGGTCAGGTTCATCATAGAGCATCTCTTCGGGTCCATGCTTCCATATTGCGACTCACTTTCTGTACACTATAGAGCAGCACATTAATAGAGTGAAAATGCTTTCTATTTACATAAGCAAATTCATTCTCTGAAGGTGCCTTTATAGCATAGCAACGACACCGAGTGCCACAACGGGCTGATTCTCTGCTATTTACTTTGAGGTGACTCACTATCCTTAAAAAGGACTGCCTGCCTTTTGCCACACTAGTTGGAAAAAGCACCTGTGACTGTGCAGAGCTGCTGTTTTTATAGGTTCTCCAGCTATATATGATGTAATGTCAGCTCATTCTATTGATGATTCGTCCCTGGCTGATGCAACTTGTCCAGCGCTGTTGCAATAGCAATGTGCATGCAGTTGACCACTCCGATTACATTTGGAAAAACAGATGTTGCTGCGAATTGCGCTTTTATGTGTGCCATTTCAACCACAGTGTCAGGAAATCTTATTCATCTGAATGACAGGTGGATAATACCATCCTATACAGCTGGCATGGCGTGACTCAGTGATAAATGTGAAATAACCAATCGGTCAGCAAGTTCACGTTGAAAAGCTCTTGTGGTGGCCAGAACTTGCAAAGGAGCAGGTAGAGTACAATTCCTTAAAGTCTGCCTTTGTAAAGCCGGCACCAGTTCAGCACATAGCTCTAAGAGGATAACTCTTGGAAATCAAAATCTACTTAGAAGCCAGTCATCATCATCTGTAAATACGCGCTCTCTTCTAATTCTTCCATTTGCAATATCTTCTAACAGCGCTAAAACAGCCATGGTAGTTGGAATAGTTTGGCCATTCCGTGCACCATTATATTGTTACAGAATTATTACAATCGAGTGAATTTATAAATGATATGCAATTGATTTTGGTGTATTTGATAAAATCTGCATCATAGATGTGAATCTAAAAAAGAAAAGTAGACCACAGAAACAGTGGCATGGCTTTGATGCTGGGTGCCACCAGTTCCCAAAACCGAGCAGAAAAGTGTGTACACAAAGGGGGTCCCTGCCATGAAGATGTGCGTGGCTTTATGCCAAGTTTAGTTTTTATACATCTCGAAGTGAGTGTGGAAATGGGCGTACGCAACATTTTTGTGTGTATACACCATTTATGCATGAGGACCCAGGTCCCCAACCTGCAGTGGCTCATATCCATGTCATTTAGGCCCTTTTCTATGCATTGGCCTGTGCCATCTAACCAATATGTCTGTTACACAAACAGATGTTTATTCCATCTGCTCCCGTCTCTTTAGGTATCTTCTGTTAAACATTAGATAAAGCAGAAGTGCAACTTAATCATTCTGTTTTGACTGCATTTACGATTACATTAGCACAATGATTACATTAATTAAGCTATTTAACATGAGTATAAGCAAGTGGGTCAAACAGGCACACATTAATGCTGTATGGATTCTCTGCCAGCTAGATGCAGACAACGCAGACACATCAACAGAAATATTTATACAGTACTTCATGATTCCACATATGAAACAAAATAATTTTGCTAAATGTGAGGGCATAGTGGCACTGTGGTTAGCATTGCAGCTCTGTAGTTTATGGGACCCAGTTTTTCCCATCCCAACCACTATTCATATTGGTTTTGAATGTTCTTCCTGTGTTTTGTGGACTTTAGTTTTCTTCCTGGGTTCGGGTTTTTGAATGAATGAATGTGTCCTGCCATAGGCTGGGGCTCATTGGGGGATTACAACTTTACTCCCGATGTTTCCCAGGATCAGCTCTTTAACAGACACTACAGGTTTAGAAAAGGGATTACTGGAAGGTTAGAATAATATTGCCTATAGCCTGGCAAACAACCTTTGAGGAACACAAAAGCTGTACACCATTTTCATTGGAGTGTTTGGAAAGAAATCAAACCATTCATTCATATTCTTCCAATGCTTTATTCAACTACAGTGTCCTGTGGTGCTGAAGCCCATGCTTCAGGAGTAAAGCAGAAATCAGGCATGGAAAGGGTGCCCTTTTTGTCAAAAAAGACATACAAAATTATATTAAAGAGGCATTTAAGAATTTGCACTTTTTTATTTTAATGGAACACTAGGGGGCTTTGCCCCCTGCTAGCTTCGCTCGCCAACCCCTGTGCCTGCGCTATGTGCTAGCCTCTTTGCGGTTCTGCAGCTTGCATATGTACAATTTACTAACTATTTTCCATTACAGCGAGTAATTAACCATATTAAAAAATAGTAAAACATAATAATTTGAAAGTAAATTATGTTTCATGTTGCGTTAGACTTATTAGTTGCGTGATACGATTTTGTTCTGTTTGGCTTTGAAATTAACACACAAATACTTTTCAAACTTACACTTTTACTGTAAAACTTCAGTAAAACAATTTTTTGAATTAAATTTTCATCAGTATCGCATTGAATTGTGATTCTGTGTTTCGATTTTCATCGTGACAACACAACGTATAACTGCCCGTGAGTGAATTTTGTTTCTTTCTCTCTCTTAAATAAAATGACTTTTTCGAATGTTTGGCTCTGAGATTTGTTAATTGTCTTTGTAAAAGCTATTCTAATGGGAAACTGTTAACGTTTTAATATGAATGGCATATCAAGATCTCCTTTGTTGTCTAATGTTATCCCCTGAAGATGTACTACATTACCTTTCTTGGATACATCCTTCTTTCTACAGTAATTCTTGCGGAGGAAGACCAGATGGTGTTAACGGTTGTAGATTTTTTGGGATATTGTAAATTGATATTTTCATCTTCCGTACGATCACCACCAATTGTTTCAGCATAGTCTATTGATAAGCATTTAACCAATTTGCCATGTAACCAATCAACATTTTTGGCATTAATTCATTTGACTTCATCATTTGTCAGTGCTAGAATTGCCCGTGTACTCATTTTTACGTTGATAACCCTTTGTGATGAAATTCTTCAGTAAGATTTGGATAAGATACGTATTTGTGTTAATCTGTGTTTGTGTTAATTTTAAAGTGCAGGAGTTGACCAACCTAGTAAAACAGACTTGGTAAGTCTCACAAATCTCATGATAATAGAGCACCAGATGAAAAGAGTTCTTCTGATTAGCTCATGCTGTAAGTAGACTGCTTCAGTGCCAAACATTATGGGTTTGGACTTGCAGCTGACCACTGGCAGTTCACAAGAGTGCAAATCTGTAAAACTGAGATGCTTTGTGGTGTGAGTCCTCTTGGTGACGAGGATGGGATTTGCACTATGGACAGATGGAGTGTAGTGGCAACACCACCCAGAAATGGTGGGCATGGACGGATACAGAGGTCAGCTAATATCATCATGGAAGAGTTCTGCTCACAATGATCAAAAGCAGTCTCTGTGTCGCTGAGACTAGGAGTTCTTCTATTAGCTCACGTTGTTCCTGAGCCAGATTTTGTAGATTCACAACTGACCACCAGCAGTTCACCACAGTGCAAATCTGAAAAACAGAGATATATCATGGCGAGTCCACGGCGTTAGTGTGCAAATCCGTCTCAGCTCTGGTTTAACATTTTTCCAAGCCATCTTCATTAAATTGCTTTATTTATTCATACTTACTATTTTCACAAGATTCTATTAAGCTGCTCCAAGTTCAGCATGATCAAATTTAAGATAAATGATGTAATTGTTGTCTGGAAAGAACTAAAAGAGCGTCACCCACCTTAAAATAACAGTAATCTTTTACAAGACTGTAGCCACAGCAAAGATCAACTGGTAGATTGCATTTAAAGGAATATACTTGTAATTTCTGAGAAAATCAATACTTTTAATGCTACAACAAGGCAGCTACCACAGCATAAGACGTCTTTGCAATGAGTAAAAAATTAAACCTCGCATGGCAGCCAAGGTTCATGCAACAGTTGTTTTAAAGATAGCTTAGAGCACATCATAATGAAAAAATAATAATGTTACCCTGGCTGCTAAATAATTAGATTTTATAACATCAGTGTCAAGTTCAGTTTGGAAGCAAAACAAACAAGCAGAACTCCGTTAATGCAAACTGTGCCTTACTGTATGTGCAAAAGCGTGTTGGTGTGAATAGTTGTATGCAGCAGCTGAAAAAGACTTTTGCAGTTCACACCTTCAGCTTAGCCAGTCTGCTATGTCAGCATATTAAAATTCAGAGCTACATTAACAAAGAAAGCCCCAAAAAACGTTCAGTACTGCATAAGACAGGACTATATCCACAAACATCACAGCTGTTCATCCTACCCGGGTTCTCCATTCTTTACTTGGTTTTGCAGGAAGTATTTAGTCATTAATGTTCGAAGGGAGGAAGGTAATTGCACTAGTCTATTTTTGAAATTCAGGTTTGAAAGCACTTACAAATGTAAATATTTTAAATGTGAGGAATTCTCCTATGGCTAATACATGGAAGTGCTCTGCCCTCAAAGCAGCAGTGACTCACACAATCAATGGCTTTAAAAAAAGTGATGTAACCTCAAGTGACAGACACAGATAAATGTGACGGATAATCATTTTTGTCTATCCAAACTTCCGTTTTGCATTACAGTATTTGCTTTTAGTAGGTATATTTTGCAGTGGGATGCTCTCCATGGTCCTGAACTGGAATGTGTGGATTCAGAAAATGATTATTTATACCATGTTGTTGCTATCCCTAGGCATAAAAAAGAATTATGAACAGCACGTTTATTTCCTTCATGTTTTTGATACACATGACATTAATATCGGACTGTCGTAACTATCTGAACCGGTTTCAGATTGATATTGATGAGTGAGTTTATCGCACCTCCACTAAGGGTCTGTGCACACTCTCCTCCTTTTCAAGGTGTATCTTCACACCTATGCTCATTATGAAATGAATCTTACTAAGGCAAGTGTCTCCGGACTGTGAATGAGTGGGATCATTTGGCTTTTAGGAGTGGAACCTGAAACTGCAGTAAGAAAGTGATCTGCCTGCTAGAAATGGTGGTTTGTATCTCTGTGTATGGAGTGTTGAGGAAGGTATGCAGCTGCAGTGGAAAGCATATTTTAAACATAGTGAAATTTTAATTTGGCAGGAGCAGGATCAGAAAAAAATGTAAATGCAGGACCAGCTGAATTAACCATGTCCAGTTTGAGAAAACAACAGCCAAAGTAAAACAACAGATGTTGGTAACAAAGGGATATAAAAGCCCTGATCAGAACATATGAAAGACTGGGACACTCATGTCTTAGAGTGTCACATGTAGGGTTATGCATAAGGGGTCACTAAAAATACACAGTTTCAAAATCTTTTTAAATAAGGAGTCATCCATCTAATTCTTGAATATGCTTTACCCTGTGTAAGTTTCCCAGGAGACTTCGCCTGTCCCAGCAGTACTAGGCTGGCAAAAGGTGCATATCAGGGATTGCATTCAGCAGGAATGGTCCTGCCCTAACAAGACCCATAGTCACCTGGTTTCAGATCAAGTACAATGAAGCATGTCCACCATGACTTCAGCTACAGATAGATAAATTGATTCTGCCTTTTAGACACTAAATGTTATTATGATACCTCCGCATGGTGTTAGATTGGGACTTTTTGAAGGTCAGGCAGTTGGTCCATCCTTTCCAATCCATCAGATCAGTCAAGCCATTCATGGAGGATAAAATGAGTGGGTTTGGGAACCCATCTTAATTCTTTGGATTTTAGTTTATCATTGGCTGAGCTCTCATTGCGTGTCCCAATGATCCTAGGAGCTCTGTTGTCCGGGGCTTTATGCCCCTGGTAGGGCCACCCAAGGCAAACTGGTCCTAGGTGAGGGATGAGACAAAGAGCGGTTAAACAAACCTCCTATGATGAAAGACAACTTTGGACGGCGTTTTCCCTTGCCCAGACGCGGGTCACCGGGGCCCCCCTCTGGAGCCAGGCCTGGAGGTGGGGCTCGATGGCGAGCGCCTGGTGGCCGGGCCTGCACACATGGGGCTCGGCCAGGCACAGCCCGAAGAGGCAACGTGGGTCCACCTTCCCATGGGCTCACCACCTATGGGAGGGGCCAAGGAGGTCGGGTGCAGTGTGAGTTGGGTGATGGCCGAAAGCGGGGACCTTGGCGGTCCGATCCTCGGCTACAGAAGCTGGTTCTTGGGACGTGGAATGTCACCTCTCTGAAGGGGAAGGAGCCTGAGCTTGTGCGTGAGGTTGAGAGGTTCCGGTTAGATAGATTCTATCTAGATATAGTCGGGCTCACCTCGACGCACAGTTTGGACTCTGGAACCAATCTCCTTGAGAGGGGCTGGACTCTGTACCACTCTGGAGGTGCCCCCGGTGAGAGGCGCCGAGCAGGTGTGGGTATACTTATTGCCCCCCCGACTTGGAGCTTGTACATTGGGGTTTACCCCGGTGGACGAGAGGGTAGCCTCCCTTTGCCTTCGGGTGGGGGGACGGGTTCTAACTGTTGTTTGTACATATGCGCCGAACAGCAGTCTGGAGTACCCACCCTTTTTGGAGTCCCTGGAGGAGGTGCTAGAGGGCATACCTTCTGGGGACTCCCTCATTCTGCTGGGAGACTTCAATGCTCACGTGGGCAATGACAGTGAGACCTGGAAGGGCGTGATTGGGAGGAATGGCCCCCCCGACCTGAACCCAAGCGGTGTTTTGTTATTGGACTTCTGTGCTCGTCACGGATTGTCCATAACGAACACCATGTTCAAGCATAGGGGTGTTCATATGTGCACTTGGCACCAGGACACCCTAGGCCTCAGTTCGATGATCGACTTTGTGGTCGTGTCGTCGGACTTGCGGCCACATGTCTTGGACACTCGGGTGAAGAGAGGGGCGGAGCTGTCAACTGATCACCACCTGGTGGTGAGTTGGCTTCGATGGTGGGGGAGGATGCCGGTCAGGCGTGGTAGGCCCAAACGTGTTGTGAGGGTCTGCTGGGAACGTCTGGCAGAGCTCCCTGTCAGAAGTAGCTTCAACTCCCACCTCCGGCAGAACTTCGACCACATCCCGAGGGAGGTGGGGACATTGAGTCCGAATGGGCCATGTTCCGTGCCTCTATTGTTGAGGCAGCTGACTGGAGCTGTGACCATAAGGTGGTCGGTGCCTGTCGTGGCGGCAATCCCCGAACCTGTTGGTGGACACCAGCGGTGAAGGATGCCGTCAAGCTGAAGAAATAGTCCTACAGGACCATTTTGTCCTGTGGGTCTCTGGAGGCAGCTGATAAGTACCGGCAGGCCAAGCGGAATGCGGCTTTGGTGGTTGCTGAGGCAAAAACTCGGGCGTGGGAGGAGTTTGGGGAGGCCATGGAGAACGACATTCAGACGGCTTCGAGGAGATTCTGGTTAACCATCCGGCGTCACAGGAAGGGGAAGCAGTGCAGTGTCAACACTGTATATGGTGGGGATGGTGCACTGCTGACATCGAATCGGGACGTTGTGGGTCGGTGGGGGGAGTACTTCGAAGACCTCCTCAATCCCACTAACATGCCTTCCAATGATGAAGCAGAGCCTGGGGACTCAGAGGTGGGCTCCCACATCTCTGGGACTGAGGTCACCGAGGTGGTCAAAAAACTCCATTGGCAGGGCCCCGGGGGTGGATGAGATACGCCCGGAGTTCCTCAAGGCTCTGGATGTTGTAGGACTGTCTTGACACGCCTCTGCAACATCGCATGGACATCAGGGACAGTGCCTCTGGATTGGCAGACCGGGGTGGTGGTCCCCCTCTTTAAGAAAGGGGACCGGAGGGTGTGTTCCAACTACAGAGGGATCACACTCCTCAGCCTCCCTGGAAAAGTCTATTCAGGGGTCCTGGAGAGGAGGGTCCGTCGGATAGTCGAGCCTCGGATTCAGGAGGAACAGTGTGGTTTTCGTCCTGGTCACGGAACAGTGGACCAGCTCTACACCCATAGCAGGGTCCTAGAGGGTGCAAGGGAGTTTGCCCAACCAGTCTACATGTGTTTTGTAGACTTGGAAAAGGCATTCGACCGTGTCCCTCGGGGAATCCTGTGGGGGGTGCTCCGGGAGTATGGGGTACCGGACCCCCTGATAAGGGCTGTTCGGTCCCTGTACAACCGGTGTCAGAGCTTGGTCCGCATTGCCGGCAGTAAGTCGAACCCGTTTCCAGTGAGAGTTGGACTCCGCCAGGGCTGCCCTTTGTCACCGATTCTGTTCAGAACTTTTATGGACAGAATTTCTAGGCGCAGCCAGGGCATTGAGGGAGTCCGGTTTGGTGGACTCAGGATTGGGTTACTGCTTTTTGCAGATGATGTTGTCCCGTTTGCTTCATTAGGCCATGATCTTCAGCTCTCTCTGGATCAGTTCGCAGCCGAGTGTGAAGCGGCTGGGATGAGAATCAGCACTTCCAAATCTGAGACCATGGTCCTCAGCCGGAAAAGGGTGGAGTGCCCTCTCAGGGTTGGTAGCGAGATCCTGACCCAAGTAGAGCTGTTCAAGTATCTCGGGGTCTTGTTCACAAGTGAGGGAAGAATGGAGCGTGAGATCGACAGGCGGATTGGTGCGGCATCCGCAGTAATGCGGGCTCTTCATCGGTCTGTCGTGGTGAAAAAGGAGATGAGCCGCAAGGCGAAGCTCTCAATTTACCAGTCGATCTATGTTCCTATCCTCACCTATGGTCATGAGCTATGGGTAGTGACTGAAAGAACAAGATCGCGAATACAAGCCGCTGAAATGAGTTTCCTCCGCAGGGTGTCTGGGCTTTCCCTTAAAGATAGGGTGAGAAGTTCAGTCATCCGGGAGGGGCTCAGAGTAGAGCCGCTGCTCCTCTGCATCGAGAGGAGTCAGATAAGGTGGCTCGGGCATCTGATCAGGATGCCTCCTGGACGCCTCCCTGGTGAGGTGTTCCGGGCACGTCTAACCGGGAGGAGGCCCCGGGGAAGACCCAGGACACGCTGGAGGGACTATGTCTCTCGACTGGCCTGGGAACGCCTTGGGATTCTCCCGGAAGAGCTAGAAGAAGTGGCCGGGGAGAGGGAAGTCTGGGCATCTCTGCTCAAGCTGCTGCCCTCGCGACCTGAACCCGGATAAGCGGAAGACAATGGATGGATGGATGGATGGATTGGCTGAGCTTTCAAAGTAGCAACTTCCTTTTAATATATGACACGCCTTATGGAAATAGTAGTATTTCAGCAGTAACATTAAGTTTATTGGATTAACAGAAAATGTGCAATATGCATCATAACAAAATTAGACAGGTTCATACATTTGGGCACCCCAACAGAGATATTACATCAATACTTAGTTGAGCCTCCTTTTGCAAATATAATAATAATAATAATAAAAATATAACAGCCTCTAGACGCCTCCTATAGCCTTTGATGAGTGTCTGGATTCTGGATGGAGGTATTTTTGACCATTATTCCATACAAAATCTCTCCAGTTCAGTTAAATTTGATGGCTGCCGAGCATGGACAGCCTGCTTCAAATCATCCCATAGATTTTCAATGATATTCAAGGCAGGGCACTGTGATGGTCATTCCAGAACATTGTACTTCTCCCTCTGCATGAATGCCTTTGTAGATTTTGAACTGTGTTTTGGGTCATTGTCTTATTGGAATATCCAACCACTGCGTAACTTCAACTTTGTGACTGATGCTTGAACATTATCCTGAAGAATTTGTTGATATTGGGTTGAATTCATCCAACCCTCGACTTTAACAAGGGCCCCAGTCCCTGAACTAGCCACACAGCCCCACAGCATGATGGAACCTCCACCAGAAGTTTGGGAACCCCTCTCAGCCTCTGCTTTAGAAACTGTTTTATACCCTTCCTCTGATCTATACTTCAACAATTTGATTGCGGAGGTCTACCGAGAGGTTCTTGGTCTTCATGGCTTCATTTTTGTCCTGACAAGCAGTGTGAATTATGGGACCTTAAAAACCCAGATGTTTACATCTGTAAACTATGTGCAGTCAATTCAGTTTGCCACAGGTGGACTCAAGTCAAGTTTTAGACACATCTCAAAAATAATTAAAGCAAAAAGGATGGAGCTCATAACAATTCAGAGTGCCACAGCAAATGGACCGAATACTTGAATGAATGAATGAATGAGAGAGTTCAGTTTTTAATAATTTGCAATTGCAATAACTTGCCTACATGTTTTCACTTTATCATTAAGGCTAATTGAGGATAGATTAATAGGCAAAAATAGCAAATTTATCAATTTAAAATAAAATCTACAACACAATAAAGTGTGAAGAAAGTGAAGGGTTCTGAATACTTTTTGAATCCACCGTGCTCATGCGCGCACACCTGCAACAGACAGGGCCATCTGGAATCCCCCCATCAGCCTAACATGCATGTCTTTGGAATGTTTGAAGATAATCCAGAAAATATAAAAACTCCTCAGAGACAACAACCAGGTAGAGGATTTAATGTTTGGTTTCATCTGTGAGGCTTTCACATTTTTTGACAGACTTTGGGAAAGTCTTGAGTCAGTTTAAGACTTGGACAGTTTTGAAAAGCAAACACTTTACTGATTAAACCTGATCATATTTTGTATAGACAAACTGAACCCACACTCTTAACTCCTGGACATGCCCACTCATCTACACTTGCAGTGCTCAATTGTCCAGTTAGCCTCGTCAGGCATGGCGCAGCTATTCATCCACTTTCTTGTTTTGTTCTTTTGTTGCTTCACTATCTTCAGTTAATATTTAAATGTGTATATTTAAAAACAGAAAAAATTTCAAAAATAAACACTTTAAATATATATATGGGGTACAGTTTATTAAAAATGTCAAAATTAAAATGACCCCTTGCATTTTTGCCATAGTTACCACCTTACTGATGTGCTTCTGTGAATTCTTCTTGTGAATTTCCCCTTGGGATTAATAAAGTATCTATCTATCTATCTTCTAGTTTGCACGGCTGCGGTTATAGAATTATCTGATTCTTCAAACCTTTGACATTCTCTTTTCTTTAAAGATTGTAAATTGAAAACGCTGCAGCAAGGAGATGCAGTATAGCGCTCAAAATGTGTAAGAGCCAATCTAAGAAAATTAAAGTTTTGAGTTCAACTCATTAATGTTTGCTTAATTTGAATAGAATATAATTTCTTCCATAGTCATAGACAATGGTATAGTCTTTTCCTCCTATAATTTAGTAAGAGATAGAACCTTCTTGCTATAACTGAGAAACAGTGTGATAACATATTCAGTTGTGTTCAGAACAGGCCCCAGTAAGCAGGGACTTGAAAGGCCCATTTTCAAGTTAGAAATGGGATAAGCATACAGTTTTCTGACCGTTTTGAAATGGTTCAGAATAGTAATGATTTAAGATGCAACAAGATTAAGCTTAGAACTGAATTTTTCTTAACGAATTTTTTCTCTTTTTTCCGATTTTAATTTTCTTTTTTGTGTGAACTGTTTTACTTTGAAACTTAACTAAACTTTTAAAAACAAAGATTTTGTCTGTGGAATCATTTCTGCATGTCAGGCTTTTGTTGAATTCCATTTTTTAAGTTAGAGCTGCTGAACTTTGGTAACTTTGGAAAAATGCAGCTACAAAATGTATGCTGCATGCAGAGTCACAGTACACCATGCCTTGTGCAATAAAGCACTTGATAATACTTTGGTGATATCATGCAATCAATTTGTTAAATACCATAAGTCTTTTTAATGTAGTGGAGGAAAGTTCCCACATGTGCCAATGGCTGCAGGGCAGTAATTACTTTTTCTGCAGTGCTGCTAAGACTTTGCTCGTTTACATAATATTCACCCATTCCTTCATTCATTCATTCAGATCCTAACGCACAAAATACCGGAAACATAAGTATGGCTGCACATATACTGTATGTGGTCACTAAAGAATCGTCCTCCTGGCTCTCAAAATGCCTGAATTTATAAATTAATTTCTCATTATGGATCTTGTGATTTTACTAAATAAAGCATGCTGTACTGTAAGTAACCACCATGGCCTGTTCAGATAGAAGAGTTTACTCTATGGTAAGCACTGCATATTTAATAGTGTTTTAAGCTCTTTATTTCAACGCTGATGACTGGCAGGGTGCAGTAGAGAAGGCAGCTTAATGATGAGGGAGACCATAATTGGTTTAACTGACACGTGCAAGAGACACAAGGGACAATTATAGGTCACAAACACCACAGGTAGACGACCGGAACCATTAAAGTAGGGCAACAGATTAGCAAAAGTCAGGAGGACACCTGGGAAGCAGACGTAACTAAGGCTGTTGCAAAAGCTGAGTGGAGCTCAATCTGTACTGGTTTGTTGCACATGTTGTTAAGGCCCTTGCAAGGTGGTCAAAACCTTAATAGAAAATGAGCCATTTGTCACTGGCATGGAAACTCTCAAGGTGACACTCCCACTCTTCTCTAGCCATCCTCCCTGAGACAGCAAAGGTGGGATGTGAACATGGATCAGTGCATTCAAAGCTGCTGTCTCTACCACTGCAATAAATGAAATCTCCTAGCTGTGGCTGCGCTTTACTTGTGCAGCAGAGAGCCTCTCTTAGACAGTTAAAGGCTTACAGCAATACCCAGACTGCCAGAGGAGCGCAAAGAGATAGATTTGGGAGTTTTATAGGTCTACATCAATCTCAAAAGTACTCTTGGAAATCGACTTAAAAAGGACCACTTAACATTAGGTAAAAGAAAAGCCAACCATATGACATAATTTAAATAGACTTTCAAATACTCTTTGACACAGTCCCACACCAAAAAACAGAAGCTATTGGCATCAGTTGTAACTTAAAAAAAGTGGATTTCAGGGAGGTTAACTGAGAGGAGACAAATTGGGATGAGGTCACCAGAGAAGTTTGTCAGAGGTCCATCCTTGATAGATTACACTTAGTAAAACGAGAAGATACTGTGGAGGGCTGAAAAACCTGCATTATCTTGAGAACTGGGAATACATTTGAAAAACACATCTGTATGTGCAGAAGGAGGACTTGCTGGCAGGAACTCAGAATGGCCATTTCAATGGAGTGTTGCTTGCCACAGACAATAACAAGGTATGTGTCATCAAAGGGTCAAAACCACTGCAAAGTGCTATGGAAAACCTTCCCACCTCTAACTGTGGAAACAGTGACCCTGTGGCTGGCCATCTGATCTATGTTTCAGCTTACCGACCTGAAACAAGTCACAAGAAGACCTGGATGATGAGGATCTTACTTTTAAACCCCAAACTGCTGGAGCCGTCATCCACGAATTTCCTGTTGACCAGACCAGGGGTAAGTGACTCTCCTTTCTTAACTGAAGATAATAAGGGGTCTCAGAATTTGTGCCTGACTCCCGTTGGTAAAATTTTTAAGACTGGAAGTCCCTTTTCTGGGATGGACTGTTCTGACCCTTTTACCCACAGTGGTAACAAGCCAAATGGAGAAATGCTGGTCTCTTTTGTCATTCACAT
The DNA here is from genome assembly GCF_900747795.2 of Erpetoichthys calabaricus. Taxonomy (NCBI): domain Eukaryota; kingdom Metazoa; phylum Chordata; class Cladistia; order Polypteriformes; family Polypteridae; genus Erpetoichthys; species Erpetoichthys calabaricus. Next base: position 131,185,368 of record NC_041400.2, on the reverse strand, counting down.
GTTATTGCTAATTAGGATCCATTAAAAACTGAATGAATACAGCTGTTTAAGATGAAAATAAGCAATAAGCATTCAAAATCTTAATGAGCGAGACAACTAAAGTGAAGCAGAAGTGTTACTTGAGCAATTAGTGCTTCTTATTAAGCAATTGGGTTGGAGCAAAAACCTGCAGCCACTGCAGCCCTCCAGGACTGTGATTGGAGACCCCTGTGCTAGACCAATGATCACCAGCCTTGCAAGGCTGGGATGGAAAAACCCAAAGATCTTCCTGAAGGCAAGCAAGCTATGCCGAAGGCCAAGTCAACCTCCAGGAACTGCGAAAATTGTTAAATTCACTGATGACACATCAGTCCGTATTAGATACCAAGAAGTCTGTAGTACACAGGATTGAAGACATCAAAGCACCACTGGAGGCACAGAGCAATATAGAAGGATTCTGGACCTTGGGTCACTGTTTAGAGTGGAATTGGCCATACAGGCAAGTCAGTCCTGTATTGTACGGAGTAGGGAAACGCACTGCAAAACGGACCCCGACAAAGCAGCACTCATTTCAACAGTTGGACTGATTATAAAAAAAAAAAAAAAAGTGTCCCCAATCAGAACTGCTAGTCTCAGAGGTACTTATACAGACTGATGAGGTCAGAGGGGGTACAAAAATGGGGGTGGAGTGTGAAGGGGCACTGGATGACATTGAAAGGTGCCAAAGTAACACAAAGCAAAAATGTATTTGAGGAAACCAGAACCCCAGTGTTATAAAGGCCACACAGCTAGCTTCTATTGATAAAGGGTCCTAAACCGTCCAAAGACCACTAAAGAAAATAGGCAGTCTGTCTAAAATAAAAGACTCGCCCAACAAAGTGGAGGTGGCCAATCAGATGTGCCAACCTGAGTCACGCGAGTGCTTAACCCTGCCTATGGTAGTTACATCAGTGGATAGACGCAGTGGGTGCTATTCCTCCCGTGCAAGGCTGGATGCTGATCCCTACAGGGCTCAGCTGAGGCAGGAACATTGTAGGAGGAGAACAGGCACCTTGGCTGTGGAGGAGGATGGTTTCTTACCTGGGACGGAGGCCAGAGCTGAATGACAGATGGAGTGGCTGGCAGGATGGAAATTAACTTTATGTCAGTCAGGAGATGTATCATTCTCCACACGCCATATGGAAACCTAGTCAGGACACTCACAGGTGTGCTTGGGAGTTGGGAGTGCGGAAATGCAGCCCTTTCGGGGTCCCTGGGTACCAATGGAGGACTGTTTTGGGGGACCTCCCTACTTTCTTTAAGGTCTGGAAGTGCTTCCTGGAATTATTCCCAGGTCTGGGTTAAAATGGAGCCCACAGTCTCACATCGACAAGTCAGAGTCGTGGAGCGGTGGGCTACACTCTTGGATGAGGAAGGAGGAATTGTGATGGGTTTATTTTGTGTATTTTGATGGATCTTTGTAAGGAAAAGTTGATCACTGGTGAGGTGCTGTGTTTGAATAAATATCTTATTTAAACCAGGAATTGTCTTGGTTATTACTGTGTCTGTAGTTTGGGGCTCTCAGGTGTCCCCTGCTTGTTACACCTGCAAATAGTTTTAAAGACTTCTTGAAATGGCCCAGAGTTTCATCTTCTTTTTTTCATCCTCCCAAACTTGTACCTCCTATCTTTATCATACCCATCTGTGGTCTTCCTGTAATTGCCAATTAGGTCTGCTGCTAGGAAAACCTTCTCTTGTTCAGGCATCCTTACTACTTGAACTCCCAAGATAGTCATGAATTGTTTTGTTTTTATTAAAAAAAAAAAACACACACACACACAACTGGGTATGCAACTTGCCGGGTGTATCCCAATACAGTTCGTGGTCATATCCCCGACTACCAGTTTTACCATCCCGAGTCTATCATTTACTCTGTTAACATCAAATGAATCTCTTCATCTCTTTGTTAATGGTGATGGCATGAAATTCTTATATCCACGGGATATTATTGAAAAGATTTGGGAGATTCTGTACTTGTGTTTCTGAAGGCACATAATGCAAACTTTTTAATAATTTTGACAATTTAGAGTCTGAGATATGGATAGGAAGCCAAAATAAGTTGAAACTAAAAGTATATGCAAACTCAACTCAACAGCTGTGCCCAAGCCAGAAGTCATGCCCAGGAGTCTGAATCGGAGCGTCACAAACCACTTCGTCAGCATACGGCCTCATTAATTGTCAAACTGCTGTTGTTACTGTATTAGTTTAAAGTTTTAAAAACAAAAAGTGATCGTAACTAGAGTCATGACCAGTTTGCTTAGCATTGATGATAAAGTCGTGCTTGTGTATTTTGTTCTGAAGATAGCTCTTAGAATTTATAATTTTTGATTGAAGATATACATTAGCCATTACTGACTTAGGAATGTTTTACTTTGTGTGGCAGACCACTAAGACCTATTGGGAGAAACTACATTAAATTAGAAATTTTATGCAATAATCCTTTGTTACATGGTCTAATTTTATTTGAAAAATGTTGACCGTTTAGAATGTGTTTTGCTGCCTTTCAATGGTTGTTTCATTAATGACATCCCCACATTGCATTAGGCATTCATGCATAAATCCTCTCTCACACAGGGTCACTAGAATTTTGGAAAAGTTCAGTTTGTTTTATAGCACGTGTTTATTATGGGCTTTACATCTCATCTTCTAGGAACACATTCTTTTAATCATGCCTTGTTGCATTGCCTCAAAGCTAAAAATCAAGGGGATTTATGTTACTGCAAAGATTCTACAGGACAAATGCCTTTGACATTGTTCATTAACTCTGATGACTCAGGCACCTTGGCCGGGTTGTGGTTTGAAACAAATTCTATTATTTCTTTCACACGTACACAGGACCATTTTAGTTCATTGCCTGAAGTCAACCAGCGAACATCATTGTTCAGGAACAGGCCATTTTACTTGGCAGAGCTGTCTTTCAAAAGGGCTTTGTAACTTGAAATTTAATCAGAAATGTCATCTTTGTTTACTATACATGTTAAGTACAATAATTATTTGTTTAGATACTGCGATTACAAAATCTACCAAACAATGATAAATAGGCAGCATTGATGAAATGACTGCTTATTAGCTTACATTAGCTTATATTTCATACCTACTGCAGGACTGTTGCAGATGGTCATTGTTAACCTTTTGACTGCTTTGGAAACAGACAGAAGAACTCATTTTACACAAATCACAACATCTCTCTGTAAAAAGCTCAAGTATTGCCAGTGCGCACTCCTTAATACGTTCTGCATCTAGAAAAGGATATTTTATTTTTACTTAACAGCCTTATTCCTTGAAGACAAACTGGAGTTGCTTTTGTTATGAGGTAGCCAATGTGAAAATAGCATTTGAAGAGAGATACAAAGCCTTGGGAATATCTAGTTTTGTCAAAATTGCCTACAGAATCGAATTCAACAGAGCAACACAAACGTCTCAGCTACTAAAAGTTTCCCCACACTCTTTCCTTGTAGCTTCCCTTGACCAAGGAGGCTGTTCTGCCTGTCATCTCTCTCTCAAGGTTAAAAGATAGCATCTTATTCAGCTGCTTCTGCCTCCGAGATTCAAATGACATCTCCCCTCCTGTGTCCACCCTTATAACATGTAACAACTGTAGATAGGAAAGGAAGTGTAAACGTCCCAGGAAACCAATATGCAATATTATCACAATTGTTGTGTTACTGTATGTTAACACAAGAATATACAAGATAGTGCTAAGTATGTGCTTCTTCATTTTCAATATCCTTTCTTTGTACTTTCAGAGAAATTTGCCTCTGCATAAAATACAATTCAGCTTTCAAGCACTTCTGGTGCTTGGGTGGGATGAGAGTCACACCTACTAGGTTCTGCAGCTGAAAGAAAAGAGAGCTAAACTGTAGTGAGGCTTTTTTACATTTGCAAACAAAACACTTACTCTTTCTCCTTGGGCAAAATACTGTCTGTTTTACTGATGACAATAGAAATGAAAATATATAGCCAAAAAAAATAAAAATAAGTAACCTATCAATGTGATGTACAAAGATGAGATGGTGATCTGACAAACCTGCAACAATGCATACTGTGTCTAAAGTAACATGAATCTGATTAAAGACAAAATGTATCCTCTAATCTATAGATCTGGACAAACATGAACGTCACATATGAATTTGACAGTCTTTTTCTATAGTGTGTGGCAGAACTCCATTTTCCCATGACAATACTTGCAAATTGCATGTTTACATTAAGCTCTCCATAACACTGTGAAACATAATGAATGCAAATTCTCATCTTAAATATGGTGAGAACATTGTGCAAAATAATTTCCATAGCCCAGTTAATATTAGCAGTTGCCATGTCTCCTTCAACAAGTTTAAATAAAAACTGTTCACACTTTTTCAGTGGACTCAAACACTAGGCCGTCAATAACCCATACATTCCTTGATAAGTTCTACATTCAAGCACCCCCACTAGGTAAACTCTCCCAAAGCAATTATCTTTATCAATGTCATGGGGAAGCCCCGTCTGTGAAGTTCTATACATGGAGGAATATGAAGACTGCCACACAGGCAACTGTTTCATTAAATGAACAAATAAATGGGGTGGCACTATAATGGAGAATTATGTTTTATAGCTATAATGAAAAAATTATTTAACTGGGGTTACACTTTTCAGAGCTCTGAACAAGTCTCTCTCTTGATTTAGCCCTGCTAGAAACAATCCAACTAAGGCCTAATCACCAGGGTAAGTGCATGGGTGAGATGATAAGGTGATTGCTGCACCCAGCACTTTGGTAATGGTGCCATTTTCATGCAACTTTTTTTTTTTTTTAAAGAAAAAAAAAAAAAAACACATTTCAATGAATACATTGTACTATAGAAACGTTATGTGTGGACCTTATGAATTACATTCCCTTCTTGTGACTTATTTATATACCCTCTTTAAAATCTGTGAAAAATAATGTAATTTTGTGAACTCTGTTCACAATGCCTAATCACACTGCAAACATCCAAAAATCAAAATGGTACATGCACATTTCAAAGCCTACTAAGGCTACATTCAGACTGTAGTTAAAAGTGTCTTAATTCCATTTTGTGGTTCATATGATTTTTTTGTTTGACTATTCAAGTTAATTTTAGGTAATTCAAATCATATGACTTGGTAGCAGTATCTATCCTGAATCTACAAAACTAATAAAAATGAATTCATCAGGCAGGTGTAAACTAATAAACACAAATATCAGCTACATGCTGAATTCAAATTCTTCAGTGTAGGATGTCTTCGAATTGCTCAGCTCATGATGGCAAGTCTTCAAAAATGCTTTGAGGAGACACATCACTGCTGAATTTGTCTGCAAGACTTTCTCAGAAAAATATGCGTTTGAGGTGGCTTGACATTGTACAAAACATGTAGCAATCAATCTGTACTGGCAGGCTTACCTTTTTTTTTTGGATTTCACATTTCTATAAAAATAAGAATGAAAATTTTTTATCTTTGAGTGACAATATAAACAAAAATTAAGGTAGGTCTCTAGATAATGCACCAGCCTATCAAGGAGCTTACAGTGATGGTGACACCACAATTACAATTTACTATGCAGTTCCATAAACATATAGATTATATTTAGATCCTTGAAGTAAACTGACTAACCCAACATAAGCACAAATTTATTTTGTGTTTCATGTTTGTTTGACAGATAGAGATGCTAATAACGCAAAATACAACTTGAAACAAAAATAGTCCGAGCTGTACTGCCATTCAGCTCTGCTGTCCACGATTATTATTATAGTACACAAAACAGAGGTGTTTAGATAAATTCGATTGCTGAAACACACACTATCAATTTTAGGAAATGTAGACTATATGCTACTTAACTGCATGTAAACATTCAAATTTAGCTGTAACAAGTTGTGTCATTTCTATCTTGGTCAAGCACATTTCTATGTGTGTACTGCACACCCCTAGTATAACCATTGACAGCTCCTGTTACACGTTCTAACAATTTGAAACTGCATGCTTTCAAATTGAAAGTTGCTATCCTGACCGTACACACTTGCTGTGTAGATTGGTAAACGTGAAACAGTGTAAGTTTCAGGTCAGGTTGGGAAGCATGAATGGTATAGCGCATTGCCACACCCACCACACAACAAAACAGCTTGGGATCCCAGTTAGCAACCCACAGATAGACAAGTGGTCCAGTCCCACTATCCAGAAATGACCATCCATTTGCCACAGTCAGGTATTATGTGGGCGTCCCCATGGCCTGGTCCAGCCACACAAGTCCTCAACAAAGAGGATCCTGCGAGTCGGATCACCCTCAGGAAATCTGACCACATGGTCACAGTGCCATAACTGACGCTCCCTCACAATGCAGGTAATGTGCCTCATTTGGGACTCTCTGAGCAACTGCTTGTTCAACACAAAGTCAAATCAGCAGTACCCGAGAATTCTCTGAAGAGACACAGTACTGATGGAGTCCAGTCTTCAACGCAAATCACTGGATAGAGTCCATGTCTCGCAACCATATAGCAAAACAGGAAACACCAGGACTCTAAAGACTTGGAACTTCGCCCTTTTGCAAAAATATAGGGAGCATCACAAATCCCATTCCAGTGACCTCATGACTCGAGATGACCTGACACCTCCCCACCAGCCCTGTTCTCCTAATGCGCTCCCTGATTTCGTAGGAAGAATCACCAGAGACATGAAAGTTGCTGCTGATGTATGTAAAGCTCTTGCCACGGTCGACACTCTCTCTGCAGACACACTGCTAATGGCTGTGCCCAAGAGGTCATTAAAAGTTGTGAATCTTGGTTTTTATTCCAGGACACTCAGACTCCTCATTAAGAGCCCTGATCAGAGCATCTAATGACTCAATCGAGATCAATGAATCTTTCCTCACAAATAGATACCCCACAGCTGCTGGAACCCCATGGCCCTGCCCAACACCTAGTCCATGCAAGCACTGAACAAGAAGAAGCAAGAACACACCCCTGGCAAACCACAGATCAAACTGGCAAAAACAGAGGTTCTGCCTCCACTCTGCATAGCACTCACAGTACCAGTATACAGGCCAGCAATGACATCCAGCAACTCCCCCTGGGGGGGTTTAGGGGTATCCCACAAAGACTCAGGATGTCCCACAGGGCAGTTTGATCAACTGAGGTAAATGCTTTATGAAAGTCAAAGGCTGCAAAGAAACTCTGCCGATATTTGCATTTGCGCTTGATGAGAACCCTCGGTGCAAAGATGGGGTCGATGGTAGACTTCTTAGGCATAAAACCAGTCTGCTCTGGTCTCTGGTAGGCGAGCAAGTGATCATGGATCCTGTTGAGGATGACCCTATCAAGTTCTTACCCAGCACCGAGAGCAGTGTTATCCCCCTGTGCTTGCCACAATCCAAGCAATCACCCTTCCCTTTCCAGACCGGGATGACAAGTCCCGTTTGCCATTCAGTTGGGATGGCACCCATCTTCCAAAAGGAAGCAAAGATTGCTTACAATGCCCGGAGGACAACCTTACCACCATCCTGGAGAAGTTCACCTGGGATACCACAGATCCTGCAGCCTTCCCAACCCTCAGCTGGCTCACCACCTATGCAATCTCAGTGAGATTGGGTCGTTCACAGCTAATTGGGGGATCTGCCTCAAGAACCGTGGACCCAGAAATGTCCAACGTCTTAGCCGGAGGATTAGCTTTAAACAGCTGCTCAAAGTAGCTAGCCCAGTGGGTCACAACAGCTGCATCATCCTTGAGGATCGTTCCATCACCTGCTCTGACTACGACTCTCCGAGGAACAGATTTGAATGTGCGTAATGCTTCAATTCCTCTGTAAGCAGGATGCGAGTCGATAGACTACAGATGGGGTGTCACTTTCTCACAGATTCCTCTAACAAACACCTCAGAGCCCTTGCAGCCATCCTTCTCAGTTCTTGGTGCAGGCTGGAGTTTGCTATCAAGCCATGTGCTGCAACTACTCTCAATAATATCCAGAGTGTCCTGTGAGATGAAATTCCTCCTTCTGCCGTCAACAACACAATTCTCAACAACCTTCACGGTCTTGTCACGGAAGGTCTCCCTCATCATTAAGATTAGCATTCGCAACCAAGTCTGCAAGTTCCTCACACAAACGGTGTGCAAGCTCATTAGAAACAGCCCGATCTTGGAGTCTGGCCAAGTCCAGTCTCATTCTCCTAGTTGGTGGTAGCCTACTGAAACTAAGCTGGATCTTCAGAGTAGTAACAACAGGTCTGTGGTCAGAATTAAAAAAACTGGACACTTCTGTAGACCCTGTAGTTATGTAGGAGCCTTGAGGGCTTGCCCAAGAGGATGTGGGTGATCTCCTTCACAGCACCACCAGTATTGGAGTCCCAAATCCAACAAAGCGGCTTATAGTCAGCCTGTTGGTGCCAGTACTCACGTTGAAGCCATTCATGACCAGAGGAGAGTCACTTTGTGGGCACCTATCAACCACAAAGCAAAATTTCAAATAGAATGTCTCCCTCACTGAGACATCACACACTGCAATTTTAAAAAAGTGCCTTGATCTAAAAGCACTGAAGAGTCACAGTTTCAAAAACACTTATAGTAATGCCCACTGGGGGGGGGTTTAGGTATATGGGACTGTCTTTTTGATCTGAACATTCACCACTATCCTTTACTCACTAGTTACGAGTCTTCAATTCAGCAGACTTTGAAACAGCCAAAAGAAGAGTGTAAGAGTGGCGATACAGCTGAGGTTCATTCTGCCTTCACTTTCATATTATACATTTGTAAGATTTTTAATATTTATTTTGAATTTAGATTTTTATTGCTTCGAATTTTTTTCCAATTTTTTTTTGTACAATTTTCAGAGAATGCACAGTATCACAAAATTTGTATAGCAATATGTACAATGCATGAATTAAGTGTATCGACTAGTAATAATATATGGGGGGGGGGGGGGGGTTAGGGTGACAAAAAGTGTACCTTTCCTGAGACAGCATTATTTAACACACAAGGCCTATCTACAACATATAAAGAATTTGAAACAAAGGTCTGTTTGTTCAGCGTTACCACCATTAGCAGTCAATCTTATGGAAAAAGAAATGTCAAAGTTTAAACATTACTTTCAAAAGAGGACTTTAACTGTGGCAAAAAAACCTTAATATTCATTTTCTTAATTTCATTCTACCAATAAAAACAAAAACCACCAAGCTCAGTATCACTTAGCAACATTACCTTATCTTAACATCATGATCTACCAGTTACAGTATGTTGCAGTCACCTAAAGAATAAAGAGGATTTATGGTGGATTCAATTAAGTATTGTATGTTGTAGGAGAACAAATCTTTTGGTAGTCTAACATGAAGAGATCACCCTACATATAAGTAACAAGTTAAGTCTGCTTTGAAAAATTTACCTAACCTGTGTGAGCAAACATGGCCTCCAAGAGGTGTATGGCAGCCAGTGCTGGTATCAGAGGCTGACACGGATTAGATTTTTTCTTTACATGTTCCTGTGTTTAAAATTTTACGACTGACACAGCTTTGATTTCTAAGAAAACTTTGAACTTGACCGTATTGTAAAGGTAAAAAAAACTGCTGTGAAGACAGACGGCAGATTCTATAATACACTGTCAGGCTTCATTACTTGATTTGGTGATAGAAGGGCACTGCCTACAGAGCGCTAATTTAATAAAATCTGATCCTACTGTTATGCTGAATATGAGCACTCTTCTTTGGAAACTGTTGTTAACCCTCCTCGTCTTTTAAATTATTTGCTTAAACAGTGAGCATCTGGAAATGTGGCTCCTGGCGTTATGAGGCCAACACTTTAACATAGTAAAAATAACCACAAAATTGTGAAAGAAAATAAAAATTGAAGCTGAAATACAGGTAGGGATAAAGAAAACCAAAAAGGAGAAAACAAAAGAAAATGTCAAATCCCACAATGCAAATCAATTTCATAATCTAAAAAGGTATTTAAGCACGTCTCTAAATCTTCCTTATTTTCCTTACCCCGAGTGTTGTTTTAGAAAAAGAATCTAATACAACAAATGCAATATGCTGCTATCTTATATACATAAATCTCAGTATGCCATCTTACCCACATGTCACGTTACTGGCAATAGGCATAGTGACCATAAACAATATGGCTGTGGTCAGGCAGAGACCCAAAAAACGGCACCACCAACAAAAAAAGAGCCATCCCAAATGGCATCACAGTGATCTCAACATTATACTGTAATGAGAAATATGAAAATGCTTTAGAAGTTACAAAAATGGCATGAACAGAATTCCAAGATGCAAAAATGTTAATCACAAATAATGCGTCATTACTATACAATGGGAAGGGAAGTGTTCTTACCCGAGTGGCTATATTAATATGTATTAATATTTATATGTAATTAAATTGTACACTTGCATTAGTCTGTGTGAAATTATTGGACTTGGGAGCAACATAGTGTATGTGCTGCCCATCCAGGAGCTCAGTGTACTGTATATCTGTGAGTGCTGCAATTGTTTGCGTGCTTGAGCTGCAATTGGGGCAACACATTGACTATCAGATAAAGAACCAGATAGCACATCTGAGAGGCAGTGCTTTAAATGGGATGTGAATACTGTCTGCCAAGGTAAGTGCACGTATCTGCATTTGTAAGTGTTGTGTTTGGGGCTAGCACACACTCACTGTCAGATGGAAGGACTGTATTTGTATGCAAGTGTGGCATTTTCTGTAAAAGCTGTGCTAGGAAATGTGTGTGATCGCTGTAAATAAGATCAACACACTCAGAACTTGCCAGGTGTTGGCTGTAGTAAATTTGGGAGTAACACATTTAGGACCTGAGAAGATAGGGCAACAGTTTCAAAACGGAGTAAAATTGACATTCACCTTAATAAAAGGATATATGTATGTCTGTCTCTGCATCTGTCCAGTTGCGATCTTTCTGTCATCTCAAAAAATGGTGGATCACAAACATTTTCAGAAATAAAATGCACTGCATTCCAACAGATGACACACCACAAACATTAACACTGCTTTTACAAATTCCATACCAAATGGCATATAACAGACATATGATTGAATGGTTCACTGCAAAAGTTAATGCTGAGGTCTGTGTTGATTACATAGATTTCAACTACTCTTAGACAGGTAGCACAGCTAGTCATTAAAAAAATTACTCAAATTGTGTAAAAAGAAATTGCTTTCAAAATTGCCTAAATAAACATAACCTAAAATGTTCCATTGTTGCAAAAGGTAGGTCTGTATAAATGTTACAGCCTAGATATACTGTATCATGTGTCACCTAATCCCTTATATATTGTACTTCAACAGTCTGCTACACTAAAGCATTTGTTTTGTTTAATAATGTTGGTCTACCATTGTTCAAAATCCATTGGCGTGTTTAGGTATGGGCAACATCGGCTGCTGCCCAGTGCAAATCTTTCTGGGGGAGTGGGAGTGGCACAGGGTGCCTAGTCCAAAAAATTTAGAATGGGGATTAAAGCTAGAGCTAGTAAATCCATTAAAGACACTGTATGTAATTGAAGGGGTGCGTGCTCTGGCCACCGGAGTACCTAGTATGGACACCACGGGGCGCTGTTCCCCCAACCAAACATCGCCTAGGGTTCCAAATGAGTTTCAGCAGACGCTGCCAAAATCACACTTCGATTATTGAAAGCAGGAACAAGGATCTAATACAAGTCTCTGCTTGATGGGATGGAGGATACCGGGGGAGAGGGGGCTATGGTACAACATGTGAAAGGTCGTTGGCGTAAAAGGACTGGGGAACCCTTTTTAAAGGGTTAGGGGTGTCGTGGGTGGGCGCAGGCCACTTGCTGCTTACTCCTCCCCCATACCCGGTTACGCGAGTGCTGTAGATAGAAACAGCATAATTACTGTATACCGAGGACTTTAGTGTGTCCTTGAGTGCAGTAAACACACCGACTGTTTCTACAGAAACTTCTAGCTCCGTGTGCACCACATCGTTTGCTTTATTCTTTTCTACCATTACGTATTGTGTCTTTGACAGTTTCGAGGGACGTATTTTGTTTAAAGTAGGAACATTCATCCAAGTTTGACGCCACTATCAAAAGCCGTAGGCTCAGCGCGTGCGTCCACACAGAAACAGAAAGCATTCCACATTCTACAAACACCTCGACACGAACCTGACAAGTGAGCCGGTGGGAAGTCTACGCGGCAGTTGCTGCGGTGATCTGCCAAACACGGGCGCGGCGTCTGCGACAAGTGAGATTGACGGCTGCTGACGCGGACTGAGCTGCCGCCACGGCTGCCTGACGAAGTGCGCTTACTGACTTTGGACCGACGGCTCTGCCGCCGACTCTGAGGAGCTTTACAAAAAGCCCAGGTGAGTACGAGGGGAAGCTCATGGCTTTTTAAAACATTGTTTGAACGGTGTAGACTTGCTGGTTTGGGCTGCATGCCAATGAGGGAATTTGAACAAGAGTGTCACGTTACTACGTCGGTATTCCTTATTCGTAAGGCTATATATATATATAAAACAAAAAAAAAAATTGATATCATCTTCCACCCTCTGTTTTCATCGATTTCATGCAGTGTTGGAATTAAAAAATGACTCACCAATAAGCGAAAGAAGACGATGCGCGACCTTGACTTTATGGTTTTAACCGGACAACATCTCGCAGCTTTCTTCAACTACAGGTTTAATCCCCTTCGGTTGCTCGCAGATTTAATGAACTTCTCAGGTAGCCCTTCGATCGACTAGCACAGGGGTTCTCAAAGTCGGTCCGGGGGGCCCACTGTGGCTTCAGGTTTTTGCTTCAACCTCATTCATAATTAGTGACAACTGATAACACTGATCTCAATTAATTGGCAGTTTTTTTCTCTTCTCTTATTCTACATTAAGAAAAACATTTCAGGAAGCAAGACTTTTCAAAAAAATTGTTGTGCAGTGTAATCAAGCTTACAACAGTTTCTAAGAAAATCCGAAATACTTGCATTCTTCAACATAACTTTAAAAGCTTTGATTACTTTTATGCTTTTCTTTTTAGTGTTGAATATTCTACCTCTGTTGTATCCAAATACTGATTAGCAATAAGCAGTGCAGACGGCTTTAAATGTTCCACTGAAGCAGCTATTGCACTTCACGGCTATTCACGTTTGTCTGCTCATTAAAGTAAGTTTCCTGTAAATGAGCAGGCAAGTGATTGTGGCACTGAAGGAACTGCACTTCTTAGCATTCAGTGTTAAATTTAATCGATTCCACATTCACACTTAGTACTAATGTAGAACACCAAGCAGTGTAAATAAGCAAGAGTTCAGTGTAAAGCAAAAATTTGCATTTAATTACAAGAATGGTAACAGTGACCTCAGAGGTGCAGGAAACTAGATGAGAAGTAATGTAATCCTGTAGTTCAAATAAGTTCAATACAGTTTAGACTTATGAAGTGCAGTTCCACCCATAAACCAGGGCACTAAACACTAATAACAAATACAGCACATTTACACTACAGCACAAACTGGTATCCAGTACAAAGGCAAATTCAATACGAGAAATATAATGGCCTCTAAATCAAAAATTGATTTCAGTGAAAAACCATAGCCAGTGCAGTCCTCCAGCAGTTAAACTATGGTGAAGTCACCCAATTGATTGTTTTAGTTTTAAAGATTTTATGTGTAGAGTTTTGGCTCAGGATGTTCCAGAACCCTTCCTGGCAGCATTAAACATATGGCATGAACCAAGTGGGCATGGGGTACAGTCACTCATATGGTGCCATATTTAGAGTTGCCTACTAATGTGACAAGTCAATTTTTTTGGATATGCAAGGACGACTGAATTAGCCAAAAGAAAACTCATGTAGACACAAGATCATACCAGCTCCAGACAGACAGTGCCTGAACTCCATACTTGGTCTTCTGCTATTTTCTTTGTATCTCCTGCCTCTTGGCTCTATTCTTAGAAAGCATAAAATTTCTTTCCATTGTTATGCAGACGATACTCAGGTTTCTGTACCCCTCAAACGCAAGGATGCTTACTCCATACAAACTTTGGTTATGTGCCTAGAAGAGGTGAAAGCTTGGATGGCAGTAAACTTCTTAAATTTTAATGAAAATAAGACAGAGGTTATAGTTTTTGGTCCTGGGGGCACCAGTGGGTCTATTTCTACTTCTGCTCCTGTGGATTTGGGTCCCCTTGCACAATATGGTACACCTGTTATTACAAATATGGGTTTTAGGATAGATGAGGATTTTAGACTGGACGGTCAGATCAGCGCGGTGGTGAAATCTTGTTTTTTTCAGCTGAGACGTTTGGCGAAGATAAAAAACATTCTTTCCAAAGATCAATTTACAACAGTAATCCACGCTTTCATTACAACCCGGTTGGACTATTGTAATTCGTTGTATGTTGGTGTTAGCCAGTCCACCCTGTCTCGGCTCCAGCTGGTGCAAAATGCTGCTGCACGCCTTTTAACTGGCACGCGAAAAAATGAGCACATTACACCTGTGTTATCCTCACTGCACTGGCTGCCTGTTCAGTTTAGAGTTCATTTTAAGATTCTTTTATTTGTTTTTAAGTCCTTAAATGGGCTTGCTCCACCCTACCTCGCTGAGTTGCTGCATATGCACTCTCCTTCCCGCTCACTCAGATCAGCTGGTCAGCTGCTTCTGGATGTGCCTAGGACTCAGCGAAAGCTCAGGGGGGATAGGGCTTTTTCCGTTGTGGCTCCAAGGCTCTGGAATTCACTGCCGATCCACATTAGACAGGCCTCCTCACTGCCCATTTTTAAGTCTGCTCTTAAGACTTACCTCTTTGGTTTGGCGTTTGATCCTGTGTGAGCAGTTGATTTTACTCTGTTTTAACTCTGTTTAGTTGTGTTTACTATGTTTTAATTAGTTTCATTTATTGTATTTTATTTTACTTATTTATTATTTTGTTTTTGTTTAAAATTTATTTTAGCCTATGTTCAGCACTTTGGTCAGCGGCTGTTGTATGTAAAGTGCTTTATAAATAAAGTTGACTTGACTTGACTTGAACTGTGATTTGATCCCACAACAGTGTAGTTGTAAGGTAGCAACTGTGCCACGTTACAGACTGTTACGTAAACAAGTATCATTTATTTTATAATCTTTCGTAGTGTTTGGAGATTGAATATGGTTTATTTTTGTTGTGGGTCCAAATAGTTTAGTAATCTATGTGAACAAAATATAATACAAAATACAGTGTAGCAGTACAAAAAACTAAAGCCCACAGTTTAATCAACTCAATTGTGGGGAAAGTGAGAACCAGCTTTGAGGATACTTAAAGAATATCTTGTACCTTGGACCAGTATTGCCCAATACAAAATTTAATAATTCAGTACATTAAAGTTCTTAGTATATAGATTGTGGTGTCTTATCCTACATAGATCAAAAATATTCTGGAAGGCCTTTGTTAAAAATATAATTGGTATCTATCAGTCCCCATGTATTAGCAAAGCCGTTTCTAAAGTTGTGCATTTCCCCTACAAAAGAGATGATCCAGGGTCATAGTGAATCTTTCTAAGATAGTTGTGCTGAAGTAATGCACAAAAATGAGCATAAAATCATTAATGAAGTTGAAAAGTATACTAAAATAGCCCATACATCTTCTCATGCCTCTTTTGTTCTGGCTAAATTCATGACTAATTGAAAAACACAGTAACAATGTGATTTATTTGAGAGTAGCAATTTATAAAAAATGCTCACAAAGAATAATGTTGATGATTATTTCAGGTTTGCGAAGTCCCCAGGTAGTATTCTATGGAAAGTTTAAAAATACATTTGTTGACTACATGAGGTCCAGTGTTTATGGCAAACATCAAACCCAGTTTGCCAAAAAGAGCGTCTGTAACCTTATTATAGCAGTGTCATTCATGACTTGTAAAACTTGTGTCGAAACAGTCATACATATACAGGTAGATATTTCCTGCTTGACTCTACACCTGCCGCACCACCACCAGTGCTTGTTCAGTTAGCTGTAGGGTCAACAGCTGGGGATCATCATTCCTTGATATTTTGCCCCCTAGCCCAGCACATCTGTGGGTAATGAACAGGGATGGCTCCCTGACACCCACTGCAACTTACTTCTCCTCAGGAGTTACTCACTTCCCAAGCCTTGTCCCCCCTCCTTAGCCTTCAGTCTGCCTCCATGAAAAACCAGGTCCTTGACCAGAGGTGTTGTTAGTAGGCCCACAAATCCTCTGGCTCCAAACTCAATCGGGCAGAGCCTTGCAAACATTGGGCTTTTCTGCATTTATTTTACTCCCTTCCTCTCATGGCACTGTCCTCTCAACCAGCAGCGGATTTTACAGCTGTAGCCTACAGCACTGTGGCTGGCTACAGTGAGGTGTTACAGATCTCTCCTGCCCAGGACCACGTCCATCTTTCATTCTATGCCTGGTGCCAAAAGCTTTGGTGCTGGCTTTCTGCTGGAGCTATCCATGGGATCTCCTTGTCTGAAGAAAGAGCTCTTCTGATTGGCATAAAACAGTCCTTTTCCCAACACTTCTGACAGCTTTCTGAGCACCTGGCCATGCCGCCACCTGAACCAACGAAGTTCCAGAGAGACTTTATAGCCAGACAATATGTGTTGGGGAATGGCACTGGTGACACCACATAGGTCACAGGCTTACTTTATGCCAAATTACATCTGGAGAGTCTGAGGGTTGGCAGGATGTTGTAGATAGCTCTTATAAGGAAACTGAGCTGAGCCTGTGGCAGATTCCATAAGTCTGGCCAGTTAACCACTCAACTCACAATGCTTCTTCACATTGTCCAACAACCATATCAACCTTGTACTCTTCCTGCTTCATCCTGGTCACAACCATGATGATGAGGTCCTTCTTTCCTTTCTTACTGGCCGTTAACCCTGGGCTGGATGGATGGCTGCATCCAAAGCCTGCCTGTCCTATATTGACCCTGCCCATTACTTCTTGATGTTGAAGCCTGTGTATCACCCAGTCCACTTACTCCTCAGCTCTCGACATTCTTCTATTCACCACTCAGGCACCTGTATTCTTCACTGCTGCCTTAGGGTAGTCCCTCATCTCCATGAGTAGCCTTTCTTTCTCTTGCCTGTACCCAGGGCTGTGGAGAGGTACACAAAACCTTTAACTCTGACTCCAATTACAACTTGTGAGTTTGAGGTTCCACCCTTTCCTGACTCCTCTATTTATAATTTAAGCCAATGTACAGTACCAGTCAAAAGACGACTGTGGGGTTCAGAGCATAATACACTTTTCTAGTCATGTCCTTTTGCCCATTTTAACATTTTCTTTTTGCCAGTTTCACATGTCTTTCTCTTTTAAACTGTCACTGAGGCCAGCATCCCAAACAGTTTTTCCCTGTTGCAGATGACACTGGTATTTGACATGTATGTAAAGAAGAGGATCAGTAAGGCATTTGTTTCTCAATGCATTTCACCTCTTATGCTGTTGTGCATCTCGTCGTTCCCCCTTTTTCTATCCTGGTTAGATCCATTTTGCCCTCTTCTCTGAGGAGCCAAATTTAGCATTCTTAAACAATATCTGGCATAGAAAGATATTTTTACTTTTTCACTCTGTACTCTGCCATTTCCAAAAAAGTAATAATATACTGTATATTTTGCAAATGCAGGAATTATAATATATAATATGGGAGCTTATGCAAGCAGTTTTCACAAGAGTGGAGGACAGATACTCCTGGATTCGATAGATCCTTCACAAGCAAACTGGATTACAGCCCATGCAGAAGCATGCAAATGTAAGAACTGCATGTTGTTTTATTAATTTATTTTAATATGTTTCTAAACAAAAACTCCAAAAAGAATGAAGTCTTTTCTAACATAACAGAGCACATCATACATTAGTATGATTTTTTTTATGTATCTTCTGACATTTATTTATTCATTCACTTGTATGTAAGGTATAGCATCCATAGGCACATATGTAAGCCAACTGTGTTATAAATGATTTTGAGGAAACTGTGTTAGGAAAAACAGATAGCAAAACTGAAGACAGAAAATTTCAAAATGAAAGAAAAACATTTGCAATTTACATTGCTGATTAGATATATTGACAATTTTGAATGGCTATGCAGCTCAACACTGTGGTTCATGTTAAGAGAGTATTGCACTTCACAGCTACAGGCACCTAGATTTGATTTCAAGTCCTATCACTGACCCACGCTGGCATATTCTCTCTCTGGCTGCATGTGTTATTTCCGGCCATTCACTTTTTTTTCACATTTTGAAGACTGCATGTTAATGAATTACCTCAAGTTGGCGTTGACTAAATAAGTGTTGTTATGTAGATGTGTTTCATGTCCAGTGGACTGGCAAAGTACTTAGGACTTGCTTTCACCTAAATATGGAAGATTTTCAAAGTGTCCTCTTTTCTACTCAAAGCACAACCAACTTAAAACGGATATGTAAAGTAAAGTAAATAAAATGAGAGGAAGGGAAGTTTGAAAAATAAATATAAAACTGTTGGCAGGTAAAGATGTACAATGCAATATACTAACTAAATACCTACTGTAAAATGGAAAACAATATTTTTTTGGTGTAAAATGTTTAGGTCTTTTGACATTTGTTGGGATATGTTAAAAGAAAGAACGTAAACACTTTTTCTCAATGAAAGGAAGGTAGAAGATTCAGGCAACATGCAGAGAACTGTAAAATATGCAATTAACAGAAGTTAAAATAAATCTAGGAAAGATCTATGTATGTTTCAATGTAAGGTTCAGATACTAGAAGAATGTAGGAATTTAACATTTTATTAAAAACAAGTAAAGGGGAAGAACAATCAATATAGAATGTAAAAATAGAACACAAAAACTGGAACCTATATAAATTTTTTTTTTTTAATTAAAGAAATTAACAGCTTATTACAGATGGCGTCAGTTACTAATTAGGGTTTAAAATTTTTAAAGTTGTTTTTCTCAGAGTTGTTTATTTCTATCATTCTGATGATGATTTAATTCCTTTGCCATGTTTTGTGGTTTTTAGGATGTAATTAATGTAAAAAATATAGTATAAAAAGTATAAATAAAATATAAGCATTAAGTATATCCTTTTTGTTTTAAAACAAAAAACATTAGCCTGGAACTAATTGGGACCAATTTTCTTGTTAAATGTACACTATAACATGTATAGAAACATTCTGCCCAATAGGATGGAATAGATAATTGTATATTGTTTAATTGTAATTTAAACTTTGCACAGTATGCAAAAGAGTGTCAACAATCTTTAACATTTTAAACCTAGACATCATAAAATATATGATAACCATTTCACATTTCTTTGCTTGGAAGTTTGAGTGGATTAAGCCTACATCAAAAAAAATATGGTGGATAAATGCTTGTGTAATGACCTAAAATTTCTAATGTAAATTACAGATGAATATTGAATTAAACATTACCAGGTAGACTGGTTATCTTCAGGCTAATTCCATCTGTGGGGGTTTCTATAGTGTATACTGGCCTGTATAGTGAAAGACGAAGTGTTTAATGGAAATAAAACATAGCAGTATACAGTTGGACGCCTGAAACACACACTTTAATTGGAAATGTGTTTGTCTTTTATTTGTGCAGATGTGTAAGAAATATGTCATTGCATCATACAGTCTGATTTGCAGTAGCTGTATCCTTGTTAAATCTAGATAAATGTGAACATTTAATACAATGCCAATAGGAAAGTTTTATACAAGAAAATGTAGAATACAGTAGTCCAAAATTAGGATCTTGGGTGCTTTGTATAAGATTTGAAGTACTAGGGTGTTGTACCGTGTTAGCCATTATGAATGTAGAGAAAAGCCAAGCAAAATGACACCTTTTATTGGCTAACTAGAAAGATTACAATATGCAAGCTTTCGAGGCAACTCAGGCCCCTTCTTCAGGCAAGATGTAATCACATACATCTTGCCTGAAGAAGGGGCCTGAGTTGCCTCGAAAGCTTGCATATTGTAATCTTTCTAGTTAGCCAATAAAAGGTGTCATTTTGCTTGGCTTTTCTCTATAAGATTTGATAAATATGTTAAAAACTGAAGAAATCTAAATGTGATGTAGTTCTACATTACTGATCCAAGTAAACGAGACACAGAAACTAAAATAAACCAAGTAACCATTGAATAATGTGTAAGGATGCCAAACAGTGGAAAAACTCAAGTAACAAAACTAACATAAGAATTTAATATGGCATTTAATATACAGTATATAGCACATTAGTAGTAAATAGTATTTTTTGTACATTAAATATTTCTTTCAAAGAGAATTTTTGCAAGGGAAAGTTACTGGAAAGGGGTAGCTGAATACCGGATGTAGGACTCTGCCTGTTAAAAAAAAATGCAGTTTTAATGTAAACTTAGCTAGAAAAAAAGAGGTGGTAGAAACACCAAGTCAGTTACTGATATGGAGAAAGAAAATAATTTAAGAATGACTCAACATGGAGATGATACAAAAAACAGAAAAAACATAAACAGGTCAATCATTTCCAGTAATATTGTATGTGTCACATGTTTGTTTTTTACTTCATTTTTTAACAAGTGTTTCTTAAACTTTAGTATATCTGAAGCTGTTACAGATCAAAGGCATCTTTCTGCAATTTAAGGGACAGGAGAAAAATAAATACTTAATCAGTTATCAGTGTGTTACCCTTAAGTTCTTCAGTCCTAATTTTAATTATAATATCAAAGTATCAATTAAAAACTGTAATACTGCCATTTTCATATACATTTTACAAAATATAAAAATAGTTTAAGCACTGCTTAAAACATTGCAAAAATGGGCAAAACAAAATGTAATAAATGTTTTTGTGATTATTAAATAATTGCAGAGTCTTTGTAATTTGTAGTGCAGAGGTACTGTAATGTTTGTTAAGTAAATTAGTTTGATCACAAATGTCTATGGCAGCTTTTCAGTAAGTCAGGATCCCCCATTTATGTGCACAAATTCTTCTGATAGGTGGCACGATGACATATAAGTAATTGGTTTTCTAAATTCTGTAATTTCTGAGACAAGCTTTTAAATCAAAAGTGAAGATTCATGTATTTTACAAAATTAAAGGCTTTTCAGATGTCTATTTACTCCAGCCAGGCGCTAAAGAAAGACACCAACATATACATAATTACTATATGTTTTTTCAGTATGTGTATTTCCATTTCTTTTGTCACATTTTTGTTTAATTTGAATTTGCGCTGGTCAGCAGTTTGTACTATACATACTACAAAATATTAATAATAAAATTTATCTCTGCAAAATTAAAAAAGGCAAAAGGGTACAATAGATCTAATTAAATCCTTACACAGATTTAATTTAAAAAGTGGTTTTGGTTCTGTCTCAGCAGTTGACTATTTCTGTGTAATAAATTTAGAATACATTGCTGAATGTATTATATTTAATTTATAAGTGTATAACAACATACAGGGCACTTCATGTACTGTATTAGCAACAGAATTGAGCAAGCCAGAGACACCTGTTTACACTGAGCAACATTCATCTCACTTTCTGTCTTCTTCTTCTTCTTCTAATGTACCTTCTTCAGTCGAAAGGTTGCTTTTAGTGTTCTTTAACCCTCAAGGGCTTGAAGGTGTACTATGAAATTAGTCTAATCACATTAGCCCTTTTAAATCAACAGAAATAAGAAATACACCATAAAAAGAAAAGATATCAACAAAATAAAAATAATTTGTATTTTCTAAAGGTACTGGAATATGTAACAGGAAGTAAGAGAAGACCTGACTAAACTTAATAATCAAAAGGATTTGGAAATCCATACAATATCCATAAAGAATTATGTAAATATGTTAGTTGGTGGAACTGAACAATCACTGAGAATAAGAATCCTATGTACAAGTTTAAAGAAATTAAAAAACTGTTAAATATGTGAAGATAAAGGATGAGCTTTATGATAAACTGAAATCAACACACCTGGTAAAGATGCTCACATGAAAATCTGTGTATTCATTATGGCCCACCAAAGAAATAGTATACATCTGGTGTAATTAAGCATAAGATCAAAAGAAAGTTAAAAGTTAATTACTTATTACTTTCATTTATAAAATGGAGTGATTGCTGGGGAAGAAAATAAAGCATGATATTAAAAAACAGATTTAGCCAAAAATACTGTGGAGGTTTGTTTGTAACAGTAGATTTTAACTGAAGTCTGGTACAAGAATTTAATGTTTAAGAAAGCAGTTAAACAAGAACCAGTCTGTTTTATCGAAACTTTATTAAGTATCAGAAAATTGGTTAAAACACAGCAAGAAAAGCATGCATAACCCATCAACTCATAGCTAATATATAGAAAAAAATATATAAAAAATCTAGAGAGACCTTACAGCCCCACATTGTGCACATAACTGAGAAAGGGTTAATTCATCTCGAAAAGGATGTATAGAAGAAAATGGTTAATCCTTCCCTGAATTGGCAACACTTATCTGTCAAAAAATTATCATTAATTGTACTAATAGGGTTCAAAAACAGTAAAGTTACAAGTAATGTACTGAGGAAAATTATGTTTTATCTAACACACAAGGGCTTAACTTAGTTTTTTGTAATAGTACTCTATGCATGAATAGAGTGGTACTTAGATTAATTTAAAGTAATCCACTTCACTGTCTGTCTCATCTTCACATTCCAGTTTCAACCTGGTGTGAGCTTCTTTCTTTCTGTTTGAACATGCAATGTGCTATCACAACCACAATTGAACTGCGGACTTGGGGACAAATGTCTCAGTTGTCAGCTTGCAAATATGAATAGGCATTAAACAGACAAGGGGCATTTGTATTGTTCTTGATTTATGTTGACCTGTGAAAAAAAATCCCCTCTAAGAAACAGTACTGCTTAAAGGCAATATCTGAGACAAAAGTATTTTGTAAATATTGAGGTAGGAGTATGGACTGCTACTTGTAGCTTTAGCAGTACTGACTAGGTCATAGACAGAGAAGGCAGCCAGATGTGTCTCGGCTCAACACAATTGCATCCACTCCGTTACAGTAGACTCTGCCTCAAAAGAAAAACAAGCTTCACACCGAGAAGTCTGTTTACAAAAATGTGAGTATCTTGCTTCTCTTTAAGCCACGTAGGTGGATCAAAGCCCAGACCATTGTCATATTAATTTAATGATGCATACAGTGCTTCAAATTCAAAAATCAAATTTATTAACAGATTCACTTTGTTCCTGTCTGTATCAATGATAGGAGGTTCTTTTGACCAGAACTGACCACTGTTTTCAGTTAAAAGTGTGAACTATCCCACAACTAGCACATTAGGACAGCTTATTTCACACTGTCTAGCAATGAGCAGCCCACGCTTAAATGCAGATGATGAATGCTGTAAACTACTACCAGTATAAAATAAGTTAGATGATAAATAGTGAAAACATTCAGTATTCATTTCTTACTTGTATGATTTTGATGACACTTGCTTTCTAATTGTTGGTAAAAATCCTCACAATTTTATGCACACTACTGGTTATTGTGAAACTTACATTATCTTACAAACTGAATTTCTTTATCATCACAAAGTTGCTTCAGCATATCTAATATTATCTGTACCCCTTTTCAATAAGTAGAAACTGAGGAGCTTGACAACTCTGTGATAAATATTTCACAGTATTATACAGAGCAGTCAGCTGAGTAGGAGCAGTGCATGGAGTATGTGCATGGTGCAAAGTACATGAATAAGGGAATCCCCAGTGACAAACATTTGTTATAATTTAAGAATAAGTTGTTGTACAGACAACTGATGAAATGAACAAAATCCTTTTCAGATTCATTGATGTCTTTTGATCCACTGAAAAGAATTCTTTAGAACTCTGCAGATTTCACTTTGTTGACAACTACTGAGCAGACTGCAGTAGCAATTATATGCATAATTAATCTGCCATTTACATTTGTGTGATAAGGGGCCCCAACATTAATGGTAAGCCTCTTCAACAGTACATCATCTTGTGCAAATTCATGACTGGTTTTTGCATGTTTAGGATCATGGAGAGTGAGTAAGAAGACATTTTGTACACTTTGAACTGTTCTGCAAATAACTTACTGCATGTTTCCCTTGATGAAGGGGCATTCTTGATCCCCCGTCAACTTTTTGTCTTTCCATAACTTCAGCAATTCTTTTATGTTCTTTGGTATCTTCATATTTATCAAACAACATTTGACTAAAATTGGAGCCTGTTATGCATCCAAATAAATTAGGCTTCTTTCTGGAACCTTCATGTAGTAGAGGAACCAAAAATGGTTCCCCTATGGCATCACTCTGAAGAATCATTCTGGCACCTTTTTTTTAAGATTGTATCTGTAGTTTAAATTAAAACTGTCTTGTATTCCAACTTTCACACATTTATGGCAGAAAACTGCTGCACATTTTAATATTTTTGCAGTGCCTCTTTAACCTATGCCAACCTCTGCTTATAGACTTGGTACCTATAGTTTCATGGTTTTGTGCTATCCCCTTCTCTGACCCATCTGTTTTCCTTTTTTCATTTACCCTTAATTGTGTACGCCGTTTTCTCATTTAGTTTTATTATTAAGGGGGTGGTGCTTCAAGATAGCCAATTTCCCAGAAGTGCAATGGTAATTAGGCATGTAGTCACCTGAGGGCAACTGCAAGGCTGCCTTCTGCCTCACATCTTCATTGTGGTATTCTGCCTACTGGCTCACTTGTCTCCCAAGAATATGCCTTTAATTTAGGAAAAAAAATCCTTGTTGTGCCAGCTTTTGAATTTTTGTTTTGGGTATTTGGTGTGTTCTCTGGTTTATATTAAGGTTGTGCAATTGGTTTTATATTCAAGGATTATTTAAAACTGCGGTGGGCTGGTGCCCTGCCCAGGGTTTGATTCCTGCCTTGTGCCCTGTGTTGGCTGGTATTGGCTCCAGCAGACCTCCATGACCCTGTAGTTAGGATATAGCGGGTTGGATAATGAATGGATGGATTGTTTAAAAGGTAAAGAAGTTCTGACTTTCATTTAGATTTGATTATGGGAGTGTTTTTTTCAGCTTATAAACTTTGTAATTTCTTTGAGTCTGGTTTTCAATATTGCAGTATTTCATTGTCCCCTTTTACCTGTTGCAGTTCGCCTTCATTTTTATTCACAGTTCCTGTTCTTTGGCTTAGTTTTACCTTGTTATAGTTTCATTAACTCCCTGTTTGTTCTCTGTTGATTCATTTCTTGCTGAATAAATCATTATATGATCTTTTGTGGGTCTGACAATTTTGGGGAGAGTTTTTATAAGATTTTGTCCTTCCCTTAGAGAAATCCACGACATACAACTTCAAATAGATAAGAACAGCTGGATCATTTTGAGTTTACATTATTTGTTCCAATTTAAGAAATTAACACCAGCATTATTTGTTTGTTTGTTTTTTTTCTACTTTCACAAGTGTCTGTTCCTGAGGTACTTAGGTGCTGGGAGAATTTCCAGATTTTTGAACCAGATTCTAATGGCAACATTGAGATACAGAGACTAAAAGGAAATGACTTTTTCAGTAAACAGGTACGGTTTTTTTTTTTTTAGTTCAGTTTCTATATAAATGTCTTGCTTTATTAAGCATGGGATCTCCACTCTGCTAACCACTATAACACAGTAACTCCCTAATGTGAGATCTGTTTTTACAATATATCATGTATATGATTGATTTGGAAGTAGCATTTTATTACTTAATTTCAGGTAACTCCCAAATTTCAGCATTGTGACATACAGTAGAAGTTAGACAATATTGAAATATTTAAACTAGCATATTGACTCTGGTAAAGTTACGATATTATGAAGGAAATACAGAATGAAGAAGAAGATATATTGAATAAGTTCCAGTATTTGCTGAAGGAGGATAAAGTGCGTTTAGGAAATTCAGTAACAGAGCTGTACAGATGATGTTTAGTCTGCCGATGAAGCTTAGCCTCTACACTCATGAAAACATTTATCAAAGAGAAATGACAACTTTTAGAAAGTTCTTACTTTAGAATTATTGTTCAGAATTTGAAATTATTTTAATTTTTTAGGTGGCAAGCATGACACTAGGTACCTGTGCTTACTGGCTGGTATGGGAGGTTGGATACATGAAATATCTAGTGAATATAACCCACTATTCAAAAACATGCAGACTGGAGCAGTAAAACCCTATACCCCTAGTTACACAGAAAAGAAGCAAACTTCTGTGGCAGATTTTTGAATTATCTTCCTGAAATCTTAAATTTTAAATGAAAGTTTTGATTGCTGGTACTGCACATGGTAAAAAAAAAAATGTTTAAACATTTTATAAATTTTAAAGTTGTAGTAACTTATTAGAGTAAATACATGCATTTCCTTTCTGAGTATGAAGAAGCTTTTTATGTATTTATACAAAGATCTGCAGTATGCATTATCTATTGTGTACATGAAGTGCAGACTTCCATGAGTGTAACAGTAAAAGTAAGGAAATACTCATGTGTTGTGTACAGATTTAACTTTCCCTCATCTTCAGCTTTTTTGTTTACTCCAGGTACTTTAACTAGGACAATTTTAAGGTTTTTATACATAATATGTGTTAGTTTTTTTCTTAATACTTTAGAAGTGATAACATATCAGCACATTTTCCAATCAATTAATGAGGAATTGTTATAAATTCATAAAGTTGCTTTATGGGGATTTTTAATATTGAGATTTTTTGTTTTCATCAAGATAATCTTCAGCATTTCTTTATGTAGCAATAGTTTAAAAAGCCAGGACAGTATCATAGTGCATCCTTTTTTACCTGCCTTTCTAATATAGGATTGTCACTGTAAATTGAATTAAATCAAAGTGTGAACAACCTTAAGATGAAAAGCCACTCCACCTTAGAGCAGTCCTATATTAACAGTTTACAGATGGACTTTCTTGTACGTCTTTGGACTGGGAAAGGAAACCAAAAGTCTCTTGAGGAATTTTTTTTAAACTGAGACTCAGAAAAGTTTAGCAAATACAGTATGTAAAAACAATTGGATTATTGTATTAGAACAATAAGATTCCCTTTGTTTGTTCTCACAAATTATTCAAGTCTGCAATTTACCATTGGCTTCACTGCACTTAAGTAGTCTCACAGAGTCAGACTTATAATATATACGTCTTTAGACAACCTCAAGTGAATTTTTCTTAAAAGTGGTGTCACATGTCTAAACCAGTCCATTGATTTTGGACTGCAAAGAGCAATGGATCTCTTGTTAGCCTGGTCCAACAGACGGAAAGCCTGTGAATATGGTAAACTGTCTACAGTCGAAAGTTTCCTATAATCTCCTAAATCTGTGTTGTTCAGTTACGATGAAACTGTAGTAATCAATACAAGTTTGAAAGTACTTGTAGCTGTATTGGGTCAAAATGTGAATTAAAAAGTAAAGATTTGAAGTAAACCATGTGTCGAGCTACATCAAAATGCAGTGAAAAAGACTGCAGTTAAGAGAGTGAATAATGATGAACCACAGGAGATGCAGTTATTGGTACAAAAATCACTCCGGCATAACCATAGACAAGGCTGCAAAAGCATCCACCTTCTGACTTAATATCTAAATGAATAACTAAAGTAAGTTAACATTACTGTCTAATTGGAAATACATTCATGCTGTATTTTTTTGAAGATATGGAACTGCAACCTGAGAATGTCAAACAGACGTTGAACATCAAACTAACATTACAGCAGTACATGCCATTCTAAAATATACAGTATAGCTGCAGCCTTTTAACACATAGTATATCCATAGATTATAAAGCTTATATAAACTGTATTTTCTGTTTTTATGCTAAATAGTGATGCAGTAGTCAAAATAACAGAAATATACCTCAGCAGACAGGAGCACTTCTCAAAGTTGTCTGGCCAAATTCCTGATGTGGTCTTCATGTGTGTCTGTCTGTCTATCTCTTCAATCGTAGCGCTCATTACATCGTTCAAAGGTTATCATTAAGCTTCAGTTACCTTGTGCTACTGAACTCCTGAGTTGATAATAGCAATATAAGCTTTTTATTTTCTCTTAGTGTTACATTTTTTGTTCAGTTTCGTTTGCTCTCACCTTGCAGCCAGCTATTTAAAGTGCATGGACTGGAGGGAAAGCCTGTGGGTGAAGCCTTTTTAGCCATTGATTTTACAGCTGTTTACTGCAGCCTTTTTAACAAGTTGTCACCAGACACATATTTTTGTTCAAGAATCGCATCTGGCTTCGCAAGACTAGCATTTAATGCATGTCCATCCCCAGAACTAAATTGTCAATTTGTTACTGTTTTGTATTTTTTTAATATTCAGTGTAAAATGTGTACAAGAAAGAAAATCTCTAGGAAATTATTTTGGCACAGTGATTAGTGTTTCGGCCCATCAGCTCCAGCAAGGCAAATTACTTTTCCAACACAGCCACTGTCTGTGTGGTGTTTGCACATTTTCCCTGTGTTTGTACAAGTTTTCCTCCTACTGTATATCCCAAATGACACGTGTGTTGCGTGAATAGATACCCCTTGAAATGAGTGATTGATAGTTAATTTTTTATAGCATGTTGCTAGACACTGAAAGTGCTTTACATAGGCAGTAGGGGAGCAGCTTCAACCACCACCACCAAAGTGTAGCATCCACCTGGATGATGCAAAACTAGCCATTCTTGTGCCAGTACACTCACCACACATTAGCTATTAGGTGGTGAAGGGATAAGAGAAATAGCCAATTAGAGAGAGGGGATGATTAAGAGGCTAGAATGGACAAAGCTGTGGTGGGCAATTTAGGCAGGACATTGTTGTACATTACTTCCTACTCTTTTCGAAGGATGTCTGAACCAAGTCTATGTGGGTTGGTACTTGCCTTGCAGCAGATATAACTGTGATGGACTGTGGCTGTTTGAGACTTGTAATGGAGGAAGTTGATGGATGAGTAGAAGGATAACTTCAAAAGTTTTTTTTTTAGAAAGTCTTTATTAGAAACATATATTTGATCAGGACTCCCTAATTCATAGCCTCCAGCCCACAACCACATTTAATTTTCATAAAGTTATTAAAGTTTCTGTGTGATTAAAGTCTTTTTTTCTTGCTGAATCTTTTGTATGTGAAGATATTACTGGACTAAAAAGGTGCTCAAAGTGTGTAATTTGTAGGAGATTTGTTTATAACTTTATTTCTAACTGTATGTATACTATTAAACATATATATATATATACACACACATATGCACTTTTGAAATGCATATATGCATATTTAAATGCTTCCAATCCGGTACAGGGTTAAAAAGAGCTGCAGCCTATCTTGGAAGCACTGGGAACAAGACCACAATCAAACATGTACAGGACACAAGACTAGGTCCATTTACACACTCACACTTGGTTGAAAACAACCGATCACTATGTATACAGTATATAATAAAAAAGTATCAATTTTTATCTTTGAATTAATATTCCTCCTTTGCATGCTAATTCTCTTCTGAGAACAGGAAGTATTCAGTTACTTTACCTGTATATATTGGTTGTCTATTCTTTGAAGTACAGAAAAGATAGCGTTCTTTGTATTGGGAGTAAAGAATAGAATTAGTGGAATTAATCTTCTGCCAAAGCTCTGCTTTGTAGTTAGAGATCAGTGTGCTCAGTCTCTCAGGATTATTATGGAGGGTTTCTTGCAGCACTTCTGGAAAAAAAAAAAGTAATTACAGAAATTTATAGAATGTTTTCCTCCCACTTGTGGGAATCCCACAATGCAAAAGTTCTATAGTGTATAATAAAATAAGATAAAAATAATGTTCTAATGTTATTTTGTGTAGTTGAGTTTGAGCCTAGCGATTCAAAGTTCCTTACAAAGTTGTTGTGAGTGCAAATCCCAGCATATTTAAATTCTGGGATGCAAGGGACTTTAAGAGAGCCAAGGAAAACTCTAAATTTCCATAACAGATTCCTCAGACTGCATTTGTAAAGTGTTCATATTTGCCTTGAGTTTATAAATTAGAATTTTAAAAGTCAGAGGTTTTGCCAATAATTCTACCTATTTCATTTCAGAGAGTTGCACTAAGCTGCATCAGGGTTTTCTTCAATCTGTTCAAGTCTTTTCTGATGCCGGATCCAAAATCCTCTTTGCTCCAGTCATGCTGGGTTGTTTTGCATTAGTATTCCAAGCTAAAATATATCAATATTACATGTACAATTATTAAAGATCATTCAGAAGGACTCTGTTATTTTTATTAAGTCATTATTTATACTTTCTCTTGTAGAACAATAAATTGTAAATATTAAACTGATTTTTTTTGGCCTTCAAAAGTTGTTTTTTTCCTCTGGCCAATTTGATATTCACTGTAAGATTTGTGGTGTACCTGCTGCCTAATGGAACAACTTAACTGATAAAGATCGTGACTCATCCCCTCAAATATTAATCAGTTTATTTAAATGTATTTGTTTCATCAATCAATTAGGGGTATGATTAAATGAAAATTAATATGTACTGTTTATTATAAGAAATTTCTTTAAATTAGATTAAGCCACCTGCATTGTAGACTGCATAGGTAATGTTCCAACCATTTTCCAAACCCACTTATCCTGGGCAGGGTCGTAAGCAATCTGGAGCCTACCTTAGCAAGCAGTGGATGCAAAGCAGGACATAGTTAATGCTATTTTAGGTAATTAATCTCTTCTCTTGGAGTACGTTTTTATAATTATGTCGTCTTTGTGTTTGGTCTTTTATGTAGTTGCTAAAACAATTGCCGTACAGGAATGATGGTCTTTTGACGTTTCAGACCTACTGCAGTGCTGTTTCTTGGCTTAGCAACTCAACCACAGAGGTGAAACTTCAAGGTAAACATTAAACAAAATAAAAGAACACAAACTTCTATTATAACATTGATTGCCTATATCCATCTATTCACTAATTTCTAAACTTATTTAATCCATGTTAGTTTGACAGGGACATGAGCCTGAGACACATTAACACACATATTCATATACAACCATCTTAGAATTGCCAGTCAACCTAACACACGTTTTTGGGCGGTGGATGAAAGTCTGAACCCAGGGCTGAAAGAGCAGCGTGACTAACTGCTGCATCACTGTGTTGAACTTGACAGTCAGTGTGCTTAAGTTAAATTGTACTAAATTATTTATTTTGTTTTGCAAAGAAATAGATGTATTGGATGAACATTCTGATAACATTTATCTGAGTTGATATCCATTTTATTAAAAGCTACTCATTACTATAAGATCTAAAATATTTGGTGTAATTATGTATTTTATGATTTCTGTCTTACACATGATAATACACATACAGTATAAGCATTTTTCATAACTCAATTGCACAACAGTATAATCTTTAAATGACTGAAGATGGTACACTAAGTTGCTTTTATAAAATCTGTGAAAGTGATTACCATGAGATAAAATCACAGACATTGTGGTTAAGCCCACAAATGCTCAATTCACCCAGACCACTGTACATTGTCAATATGTGTACTAGCCTAAGATAATTATCCCCTGGTAAGTATCAGAACACCATAATATAAACACAAAACAGCTAACAAGAAATATATACTAACACAAAACAAAGAGACTGGCATTTCAGATTGAATCAGAACATCTGACTTTCCAAGCATTGTATGGCACAGATGTCCGCTTTGGCATCACTTTCTGTATCATGCAACCATTCATGTTGGGAAGAATTAAAGAATCTTAGTAGAATTATTTTGTGTACTGTATATATAATACAGTTTTGCTGTATTTTAATCATTACTGAGCACATAACATTTTTGATATGAAAACCAGATATTTGGTACTTTGTGTGTGGCTATAATAACATCATGAAACAAACCTCTTTTTGGGTGAACCCCATTTGTGCAGGTATCTTTTCACAGAACATCACTGAACTTGATAGGATTAGAGATGCAGTTCTACAAACGGAGGGCAAGTCATTGACCCTGCCTTATATCATTGATTATAAATAATAATAAAAAAAATGGATGAAGTGTGAAATACATCCATCCATCCATCCATTATCCAACCCGCTATATCCTAATTACAGGGTCACGGGGGTCTGCTGGAATACATGCAGTTGACATTTGGGTCACGACAAGGAGACATGTACTTTTTCGATGTTTGTATATTTAACTTCTGAACTACAGTATGCTAATATCTATCTTCAAGGTTTACTCCCTCTTATTAGTAGACAGTCTGTGCTTCTTCACTGTTAAAAACTAACAACTAAGTTGTTAGTTTGGTTTCAACATGTACTATAAACTAAGACAAGTGCACTTCACTATACAAGTTCTGTAGGATGCTGCACTTCTTCAGAAGCATATACAGCATTCTGTATATTGCTGATTTCTTATGCTTCTCCACATGTGGTGGGAATAGACGGTCCTTGGTTTCGTCCTCTTCATCTCACGATCAGTAACTAGATAACTTTTTGTTGATGCTGAAAGTGTTTGGCATGAATTTGTCTTTATATAGCAGCATCTACTAACATGTGGTGGAACTGCAAGCTGTCAAACAGTCAAATAAAATTAAGTGTCTTTATTATTATGGGTTCAGTTCATTACTAGGTTGGTCTACTCTTGTACCTTAAAATTAACGCACATTAGGGATCCTATAGAGAAAATCTCACATGAAAGCCTAATTGTCAGTCACCCTTCAATATTCTACTTGGAACCCCTTTACAGTCATACATAGATATCCTAATTTAGACAAAGGTAATGCATCACACAATATTTTAAAGGAGTCTCTACTTAAGACCTTACTATCACAAGCATTGACAAACTTTAAAAGTGCTGCTCTTTTGGTTATATGCCACTTACCAGTCAAACAATATGCTCTGGTTTTACCGCATTTGTCTTTCTTTTGAAGAGCGACCTCTAGCTTTAATTACACTGTAAGCAAGTAACGCTACAATCTTCTGACACAGGTGTCTTAATTTTCAATTTATACATTTAGATCCATAAATATTTGGACAGAGACAACTTTTTTCTAATTTTGGTTCTGTACATTACCACAAAGAATTTTAAATGAAACAACTCAGATGCAGTTGAAGTGCAGACTTTCAGCTTTAATTCAGTGGGGTGAACAAAACGATTGCATAAAAATGTGAGGCAACTAAAGCATTTTTGTAACACAATCCCTTCATTTCAGGGGCTCAAAAGTATTTGGAAAAATTTAATAACTGGAAATAAAATGTTCATTTCTAATACTTGGTTGAAAACCCTTTGCTGGCAATGACAGCCTGAAGTCTTGAACTCATGGACATCACCAGATGCTTGGTTTCCTCCTTTTTAATGCTCTCCCAGGCCTTTACTGCAGCGGCTTTCAGTTGCTGTTTGTTTGTGGGCCTTTCTGCCCCGAAGTTTAGTCTTCAACAAGTGAAATGCCTGCTCAATTGGGTTAAGATCAGGTGACTGACTTGGCCATTCAAGAATTTTCCACTTCTTTGCTTTAATAAACTCCTGGGTTGCTTTGGCTGTATGTTTTGGGTCATTGTCCATCTGTATCATGAAACGCCGCCCAATCAGTTTGACTGCATTTAGCTGTATTTGAGCAGACAGTATGTCTCTGAACACCTCAGAATTCATTTGTCTGCTTCTGTGCTGTGTCACATCATCAATAAACACTAGTGTCCCAGTGCCACTGGCAGCCATGCACGCCCAAGCCATCACACTGCCTCCACCGTGTTTTACAGATGATTTGGTATGCTTTGGATAATGAGCTGTGCCACGCCTTCTCCATACTTTTTTCTTGCCATCATTCTGGTAGAGGTTGATCTTGGTTTCATCTGTCCAAAGAATGTTTTTCCAGAACTGTGCTGGCTTTTTTAGATGTTCTTTAGCAAAGTCCAATCTAGCCTTTCTGTTCTTGAGACTTATGAGTGGCTTGCACCTTGCAGTGCACCCTCTGTATTTAACTTTCATGCAGTCTTCTCTTTATGGTAGACTTGGATATTGATACGCCTACCCCCTGGAGAGTGTTGTTCACTTGGTTGGCTGTTGTGAAGGAGTTTCTCTTCACCATTGAAATAATTCTGTGATCATCCACCACTGTTGTCTTCCGTGGATGTCCAGGTCTTTTTGCGTTGCTGAGTTCACCGGTGCTTGCTTTCTTTCTCAGGATGTACCAAACTGTAGATTTTGCCACTCGTAATATTGGAGCAATTTCTTGGATGGGTTTTTTCTGTTTTCGCAGCTTAAGGATGGCTTCTTTCACTTGCATGGAGAGCTCCATTGACCACATGTTGTCTGTTCACAGCAAAATCTTCCTCATGCAAGCACCACACCTCAAATCAACTCCAGGCCTTTTATCTGCTTAATTGATAATGACATAACGACGGACTTGATCACACCTGCCCATGAAATAGCCTTTGAGTCAATTGTCCAATTACTTTTGAGCCCCTGAAATGAAGGGATTGTGTTACAAAAATGCTTTAGTTGCCTCACATTTTTATGCAATCGTTTTGTTCACCCCACTGAATTAAAGCTGAAAGTCTGCACTTCAACTGCATCTGAATTGTTTCATTTAAAATTCATTGTGGTAATGTACAGAACCAAAATTAGAAAAAAGTTGTCTCTGTCCAAATATTTATGGACATAACTGTAATTTCAATAACTCTAGATGCAAGAACAAAGTATAGAAAATGTAAAAGCAAAGTGGTATTTATTAACGAACTAGCAAAATACCCGCGCTTCGCAGCGGAGAAGTAGTATGTTAAAGAGGTTATGTAAACATATATATACATATACATATATACATATATATACATATCTACATATACACATATCTTTGGTTTCCTCCCACAGTCCAAAGACATGCAGGTTAGGTGCATTGGCGATTCTAAATTGTCTCTGGTGTGTGGGTGTGTGCGCCCTGCGGTCGGCTGGCACCTTGCCCGGGGTTTGTTTCCTGCCTTGTGACCCTGAGGAAGTCACTTCACCTGCCTGTGCTGCAAAAAACCAAAGTAATGTAACAAATTGTACCTCAGATGTTGCAAGTTGCTGGAATAAAGGCATAAGTCAAATAGATAAATATGTATTATACACATAGGAACTATTCATTTATTTTCAGTTAAGTCATCTGCAGCAAACCTTTATAAATGAGGGTTTCTCGTTTTTAGATAGTGCAAACTGTTTCTTCTTCATTGAGGTTTTCTCTTGGAGAGCTTTTTTCATTTCATTGAAAATTAAAGCAGCAGCTGCCAAAATATGTAGCTTTCTTATTAATTTTTCAACATTGTGTAAAATAACTTTATAAAGTAACATAAAAGGTTTAAATACTCGTTATCCTTTTACACTAAAATATTACTAAAGAGATACAAAAAAAGTAAAATGCATATGTTGTTTTTCTTTAAGGAGATTAAATATTACTGAAGAAAAAAAAACTTAAACAACCAAATGGGGCTATGCATACGAACTTAAAAGGTTTAAATAAAACAGAAATATATTACTTTTATTTTTACTTCCTTAACTTGTGGAGGGTGTATCTTCTAGCAAAGCCCTAAGTTTTTTCATGAAAGCCCGTTTCAGTCAATAAGTCTTAAAAAGAGGTGTAAAGATATTGATAATAAGCTACGCAAACCCACCAAGACATGCAATCGTTTAAATCAAGGCGCGAGTCGAAAAACACCATCCGAAACTATTAGTTAACGATTAACACATTTCTATATGTATTGTAAGCATACAATACAACTGATAATATGTTGCGCTTATTTATCTGGTGTACCGACATTTTTGCGCGTTTAACGGCTGAAATCTAACGTGGTTTGTGCCCTTCAGAATGAAAACAGTTAGCATTTACCTTTTTAATAAAAAGCGAGCTTTTAAGCCTGAGAAATCACTCCGTAAATGCACACGTTTAATTCTTGATCACTTCAAACAACTAAACTATCCAGAACATTTCAGGCATACATCCAGCATTCAAACTATGTATAAAAGCACAACTGTTAAAGGAATTCAGCATTTCTTAATTGAAAATGTTCCTTTAATCCTCAACATGTCTCAATGAGTCGTTCTGGTGATTTTACTTGACATTTTGATATTCTGGTTAATTGTGTTTGCAGTTGAGATGTTCTTTCCTGATTTATACTTGTTTTCTCGTTAATATTTGTTTCACTGGTGTTAGTGTTCTGATTAGAGGTTATTGGTCCTTTGATGTCTTGACGGTTTCTTCTTAGAACAGCTCCTATTACGCAATTCCGTCACATACTGCTCTATTGTTTCTCCGCTTTTCTGGAAACATGTAAAAAAACTTGTGCCGCTCAAACGTCACATTGCGCTTTGGGTTGCAATACGTTTCGAATTTTTCAACTATTTTGTTCAATTTCATATTGTCTCCATCTTCTTCAAACTGAAAATTGTTATACACCTCTAGCGCCTCTTCACCAATTACATGTAGAAGCATAGACGCTTTCATTTTTTCACTTTTCCTATCTGCTTCAATCACAGCAAGATATAGCTCGAATCTCTGTTTAAATCTTTTCCAATTTTCAGCTACATTTCCCTTTAACTGGAGATTTGGTGGGGGCTGTAATCCTAACATATTTGTTTTTCTCTTTTGCTAGAACGTCTTCGCGCTCTCTGATCACGTTTTCGGGTTACTAACAAACACGCGACTCGTTCAAAAGCTGAACCTCTTCTTCACATTCCTCTTGCAATCCGCCACTTCTGACACCATGTAGTGATCTTGTTAGGTTCGTAGTTTAATCAATACACACGATTGAAAGATATAATAACTTTTTAATAGACAGACTTTAGAGATATTTACTGTACAAGTTACTAATCGTTCTTTAGTTCACGCCCATTCTCCTACTTGCATCGGCATTCACAGGCATTACTAATCATTCTGTACGTATCCCTTAATAGACCTTACTAATCAACTATCATTACAAAATCCAACGTGGTTTGTGCCCTTCAGAATGAAAACAGTTAGCATTTACCTTTTTAATAAAAGGAGGGCTTTTAAGCCTGAGAAATCACCCCGTAAATGCACACGTTTAATTGCACATGTGTTAATATGCATGCTTACACAGTATTAAAAGACACTCAAAAATTAACGTCATTTACCTTTGTTCTCACGTTTGATAAAAGGCGAGCTTTTATGCCTGAGAAATCACCCCGTAAATGCACATGTTTAATTGCACATGTTTTAATATGTATGCTTAGACAGTATTAAAAGACACTCAAAAATTAACGTCATTTACCTTCGTACCCGCATTTGACTCGTGCTGTAAATCTCTTCCTTGTTTTTAGTTTAAGTGATTACGTAGGAGGTGTGATGACGCGATACGTGACTCCGCCTCCTCCATTAGAGTATATGGACAAAAAACAGGTTCCAGTTATGACCATTACACGTAGAATTTCGAAATGAAACCTGCTTAACTGTTGTAAGTAAGCTGTAAGGAATGAGCCTGCCAAATTTCAGCCTTCCACCTACACGGGAAGTTGGAGAATTAGTGATGAGTCAGTCAGTCAGTCAGTGAGGGCTTTGCCTTTTATTAATTAGTATAGATAATAAAACCAAACAGAACAAGATATGACAGAAAATAAAACTGATATTAAGAGTCTGAATATAATCTTTAGATAAAGCTTAACGAAAATGTCAAGCAGTAGATGTTGCCCAGGGCAGCTTTTGATTAAGCAGTCAGTGTTATTTATAAAATGCTTTCGCTGACGTTCAGATGAAACAGTCACACATATCCAGGTCTCCTCTATTGATGTCACCTTCACCCTTTCCCTCCTGGTCCCTTGGACAAGCCATATTTATGTTAAAACTAGCAAAATACCCGCGCTTCGCAGCGGAGAAGTAGTGTGTTAAAGAGGTTATGAAAAAGTAAAGGAAACATTTTAAAAATAACGTAACATGATTGTCAATGTAATTGTGTTGTCATTGTTATGAGTGTTGCTGTCATATATATATACATATACACATATACACACATATACAGATATATTATATATACATATACACATATATTTTTTATATATATATTTTTTATATATAGATTTTTTATATATATATATATATATACACATACATACATATACACACATAGATGCACTTACAATAACATAGAAATCAATATAAACAACATTAACATCATTATCATATGAGAATATGAAGTAATATATAAGAAGCACATTTCATATAAATATAAATTATTAAACAGTAAAATCTTCTTCTATAATTTGCTACCGTGGCTTTTCGTTGGTCTGTCCAGGATTTTAAATCAGCTGTAGCTTGCAAACCGTTTCACCTATTGACTTGAAATCTGGTACACATATAATACGTCACGTCTGCTATCCGCTTTATGGGTGATGATTGTATTACTCTTTTTATGTTTATTTTATTTTAGAATCAACTCCTATCTGCGCACACCAGGGCGGCCGTGGGCAGATGCGTATGGTGTATTCACTCCATGTTATCGTGCATTGCGCTGTCACTGGTATTTTGATAAAAGAATTAGAACAATATATAAGAAGCGTATAAATTATTAAACAGTAAAACATTAACATTTAAGAAGTAAAGTTACATTGAGTACTACTGCAGTGCCTTCGGGTATACCTCATTTTTTGTTTGCCCATTACATGCTTAAATGTATACATTTTTTGGTGTACCTACCCGAGAACACGCGACATATAACCGAGCGTGGGAGAAGCATGGATTTTAAACACGCGTTGAGTTCATCTGCTGGTCTCCCTCGTGGAATAACTGGTAATGTTTGAGTAAAATGTACAGCGAGTAAAACGACATTACCTCCTTTTTTTTTTTTTACGATCTCTGAGATCTTGCTTTTTTCGGTTCAAGGCTTCATAAGCTCTTTTATGTGCCATGGTGTACTTAATAAGTACTCATCTTTGAATGTTGCAAGACTTTCGCCTTGTATGTAGATCGGGGAAATTACATTCATTGCATTCCTAGTCTGAATCACAATCTGATTGTATGGGTGCTTACCTTGGACTGTAGGGTTGCCACCCGTCCTTTAAAATACGGAATCGTGCCGCGTTTGAGAATGAAATTGCGAGTCCCGTTTTGAATCAATACTGGACGGGATTTATCCCGTATTTTTTTTTATCATTTTTTTTTAAAGCAGCGTGTCATGCAAATCATCCCACACGCATTTTATGAAGATGCCTCCTTTCCTACTTTTGATTGGGTAATACTTGATGTCATCGTTAGTTTGATTGGTCTTTTTAACTGTCCAGTGAGGAGGGCGTGTCTTTTAAGTAGAGTCTGGAAAGTGTTGGCACTGAGATGTGGCGTGAGCGCCATAGTTGAAGCCCCTAATGTTGCGGTCAGCAAGTCGGCTAACATCCGCCATGTGCCGTCTTTCAGTTGCGAGAAGCAGATCATAGAATGGTTGAAACTGTTGCCCCTAACGTTGCGCCACGGCGTGTGGTTCATTTATACCTCGTGTCTTCTCATTAAACTTTTATCTCGCGAATATGTTATTGCAATCCGCAGCGGGAGCGTTTCTATAAACTTAATTTAAAGTTACGTTTTACACCGTGCTTTGTTTCCCTTATGAACATGCTTGTATGCTTCACTCGCTCCGTTCTCAATTGTTTAATTAATTTTTTGCTCTTTGCTGTTTCCGGCTCTTCCTCCATTTCCCCCTACTTCGTTCTTTTATCTCGCGAATATGTTATTGCAATCCTTAACGGAGCGTTTCAATAAACTGATTGAAAATAGTTTTGCATTTACCTTTTTAGTAAAAGGCGAGCTTTTAAGCCTGAGAAATCACCCCGTAAATGCACACGTTTAATTGCACATGTGTTAATATGTATGGTTACACAGTATTAAAAGACAGTGAACAACGTCAGTTACCTTAGTTCCCGCGTTTGATAAAAGGTGAGCTTTTAAGCCTGAGAAATCACCCCGTAAATGCACACGTTTAATTGCACATGTGTTAATATGTATGCTTACACAGTATTAAAAGACAGTCAAAAATTAACGTCATTTACCTTCGTTCCCGCGTGTGTCTCGTGCTGTAAATCTCTTCCTTGTTTTTAGTTCACGTGATTACGTAGGAGGCGTGATGACGCGATACGTGACTCCGCCTCCTCCATTACAGTGTATGGACAAAAAATATGTTCCAGTTATGACCATTACGCTTTGAATTTCGAAATGAAACCTGCCTAACTTTTGTAAGTAAGCTGTAAGGAATGAGCCTGCCAAATTTCAGCCTTCCACCTACACGGGAAGTTGGAGAATTAGTGATGAGTCAGTCAGTCAGTCAGTCAGTCAGTCAGTCAGTCAGTCAGTCAGTGAGGACTTTGCCTTTTATTATTATAGATTCCACATGGGGCTTTGTGACATGTGATTGGTTGGCTGTCCAAGTTTCTGATCTTTCAACACACCTCTGTTTCCAAGTGATAAGCAGGCGGTCTGTCTGATGGATGACTTTGCGCATCTTTTTACACATCTCTGTTCCTAAATAATAAAAATAATTAACGCAGCAAATCAAGGCAAACTGTTGAAACAGAAGTTTTAAGGAGATACATTACTGGTACAATTCAGGAAGAGAAGATACTTTGATGTTAATTGCCCCTGTAAGTGTGCTGTAAATTCAGTTCATCTTCTTTGTCTGAGCAAAATATAATAAAAATATAAGCATCTGTTATTTAAAAAATTGAAGATCTGTCCCTCCTGGACAGTTGTAGACATGATGTGTACATTACAAAGATAACCATAAATACAAGGTACAGACTTCCAAATAATGTGCTATTTTGCCAAGTTTTAGCTGTCACTGTTCATATATTTCAGTAGTTATGCAGAATTAGAACACAAGTAAACATTAAAATAATAAGAACAAAACTGCTAAAGGGGGTTAACACTTGCACCACACAACCCCACAATATTTCAATTATTATTACTTAATCATTTTTCAAGTGTATGTTGTTGTTAAAAATATTTTTATATAATAATGAAAAAATGAATTTACTTTCATCCTGCAGTCATACTCCTCATATGCTATTTACTATATACTGTACTATGATTATTGCACTGTTTAATTGGTAGTTGTTATTAATAGATTACCTCCATAATGTGCAGCCTTTCTTAATAACTTTTAGAATTAAGTATAACATCCATTTATATGACCCAGAAAATCCGGTGTCCTATAAACTCAAGAGAACACAAGGCTATCCCAGAAGCGCATGGCTAAAACATTCCCTAGGCAGGCTACCAGTCCATTGTAGGAATATTGTTTCAAAAATAATATTACCAGCATAACTTTTAATAATTCAGTGCTTTTATGAACATTCAACATAGCAGTGTTTTGTATTGCAAAAATGTGGTTTAGTTCAGTCAATTTATGGCATTCTTTTAAACATTTTTTCACCCTTTTTCTGTCCTAATTATCCAATATTTACACATTCCCTTCATCCTTTCTGAGTCTTGGGCAGTTAGCTTCTTTAGTCCTAGAGTTCAGGAATAGGAGTGGAGTGAAAATAAGATCTCTCACCCTGGAGAAGAAGAGGTGGCCAGAGAAAGACACAAGTAATGGCTCCCCCCAAGTTAAGCTTTGTAAAAATGTGGGTGTATGAAGATGATAGTTTAATTGAATGTGGAATGATTCTCAAACTTCTTTACATGTGAGCACCTAGTATTGTGTGTATGTATTGTTTACTGAACAAAAGAGTATAAAGAGAAAAGGTAACCCTGTTAATTAAACTGTAATTGATGAGGATAAAATGTTATATTAGGGTTTGTTTTGATGACCAACATTATTATTGAGCTAATTGTGTCGTGTTTAATGAATGTAGTTTAGTAGTGTTTGAAAAAAACAGGTAATTTTTTGGGATCAGGGAATGCTTACAAATTTTATCCTTTAATGTTAAATATGTATTTGTTATACCTAGGAGTTTTCAGGAATGAATCAGTCTGTACTAGCCTGCTGTTGCTATCAAGTGGCAGCCGGAAGTTATAGTGCATAGCGTCATCGACCTTACAATATAGTCAGTGTGTAGTGTGCTGTTTCTGGCATCCAAGATTTCTCATTGGTTTTCCTGCCTATGTCCACCACTAAACTGGCATCTCACCCAACCCTCTCCCATGGTCTGATGTTAGTTTAATTTGTCAAAAGAACAATAATGCTGCTTTTAAGTATGGCTGGACTGCATACTGGTCAACTCTCCTTCCATTACCTGTAACTATTCACATTAATTTAGGTTACCCTTCATAGGGAAGAAATAATGTGGGTCATTAAGGCATTTAGGCTATATTTCTGATTCTCCTGTCAAAAACTCTTGACTAATTGAATCTTTCTTTCACATTAACATTGTTGTCTGTGCATCAAAAGTTTCATACTGCAAAGACTACTTTAGTTTAGTTTACCTTTATTGTCTATAAGTGGAATTTTATTTGATTTAGTCAGCAACTTACTAAAGCATAATCCTACATACTTTAAATAAAAATTGACTATTTATATCCATTAAAAGAGAGCTCTATAATAGTTACCTTTTTCAACAGAATTGAATCTGGCATATTTAAAGGTTTTATTACAGTCTGTATAGAACTATTTCTACTTCTGTTTGTTTTACATTTTTGCAGTAAGTATCACCTCCTGCATGGTAAAATTTGGAAATAACTATTCAAGCAGTGAGTCTGGTCCATTATAATCTTATCTGTTTTGTAATCAGCCAAAAACAATGTTTGTAAAGGGAAGTTTCATTAAACTGTACTTGTTTTCTTTACTTGCAGGATTATATCTCATATTAACATCAAGCTCTCTTAGCAGAGAAATATTAGAAAATATCCTGCAAATACTTTATCCACATGAGAGCCTACAGGAAACGCAGCAACTATGTAACCTTTTAATGCAAGAAATTGATACAAAAAAACAAGGTGACTTGCTTTTTTAATTAATATTTTTCAAATGCCCAGTGTATAAGATAATATTGTTTAATGTGTATGTATTCTGTAATAGTAAGAAATTCTCAACAACTGTTTAAAATACATTGATGTAATATTATATTGGGCTAATGTATTCTGAGATCAGGATTGTATCTATTAACAAAAACAATTTATATTTTTACAAGATGAAGGATGGAAATTCTCTCAAGTATATGTCATTTCTAATTGATATTTAAGAAAATATTTTAATGAGAATATACCTTACAACCAGTCCTGGTTCATATTTACCATGTGCATTAATTAAGTAAATTAAAAGTTTAGATTTTTTTTGTTTAATGAATTAAACAGCTTTGTCCTTCTGAAGTAAATATTGTATTCTATGAAATAATTCACTGTATATTAATCTGAACATAACTTGTTCAACTGTTTGTCTCATTCCTGGAATTTTGGTTGAACTTTGTTTTTTTTCATAGGATATATTGATGAAGATCAGTTCATGACATGGATGAACAAGTTGCGATGGGGGACACTGAAGGATGTATTACACTTTCCAGTCATACCCCAT
The DNA here is from genome assembly GCF_900747795.2 of Erpetoichthys calabaricus. NCBI lineage: Eukaryota > Metazoa > Chordata > Cladistia > Polypteriformes > Polypteridae > Erpetoichthys > Erpetoichthys calabaricus. Next base: position 131,142,088 of record NC_041400.2, on the reverse strand, counting down.
GAAGTCGCTGAAGAAAATGAACTGAAAATTCCCCAACAAGTTGTATGTTCATAAATTTAATTAAATTAACTAGTTTTATGTATGAGGTTCACATACTGCAGGTTTATTTTTAATTGTAACCATAAAGCGGTACGGTATAGCTTCGGACATGTAGGGGTTTTATTTATTTTTAATTTTTGAGGTGCTCAGAGCAATGAAATACGCTTGCTAAGTGCAGTAATGAATGTAAATGAAATAATGCTGCTAAATCAGCATTAGAGTGTGATAATGTGCCTCATGGATTCTATATGATGCAGCACTGAAAATCCTAAATGAATGAATGAAAACAGTACTACACAGATTGTTCATCTTAAGTCTGTGCATATGAAAAGGCTACAAAATATTTAATAAAGAGAGGTATTCTTCAATGACCACACTGCATATGACAGTACTGCTGCTATTGGTGCACCAGTGATCACTAGAAGAAACTTCAATTTTATTTCATTTTTGTACTAATGGGACATATTAGGTCATATTTTCCTTAGTTTCTCTGTAAACATACAGTACTGTATATGCTGTCACTTAATTTATATGTGACAATAATCCTATCAATGCGCTATATAATGATAGTTTTCTACTGGTGAAAAGCATCAAATATTATAACTTAAATTGCTTTTCTAAAGATGTTCATATATTTTCCCCAGTATTATGGCACATTAATACAGCATCTTTTGTGTTGTAAATGTGTCGATAAGCACATAGGGCTTAGGGTTAGGGTTAATAATATATCATTATTTGGAACACATGCATTTCATGTGGAACACATGGCTTTAGCTGCAGGTGGAAGCTCCACACAACTGTTGTTATGGTTCTGCCTTTGTCCAGAAACGGTTTCATAAGCTTTTTGACCTTAGTCTTGAAAAGCCTTTCTCCTGTGGGGCAACTAGGATCTTTTCCTGAATAAGATCAAACACAGTTGCGTAGGGTGCGACAGGAGCTTCCACCTACAGCTAAAGTCACTTCAGTACACATGTACTTTGTCAGCATGCCTGTGTCTAGCTCTGCAGTTTACTAGTGACCTTATGCTGTAGGAAGATATGTAAATAAATCAAGGTAAATAACATTCAATCTGGCTTTTATATAAGTAACATATAAATGTTTTGATATAAAGACTATCACAAAACATAATCACAAACTGGACTTTGCATGATACCTTGGCAAGCACTGTAAGCCGTGCTGTTTCGTTGAAGGACAGGTATGAGGCAGACTGACTGGCAGGATGACGCTGGACCTCTTGTAGCATCCAAACGGTGCCATCTTTTGCCTTTATCCCTGGTGCAGCTGTGTTGTTCTTATATGTGAGTGGACGTTTCTTGTTGGGAGGGCTTCTGTTCTCTGAGTTCACTTCTGTTATAGCACATCTTTATTTGAAAACAGCAGTGTCAGATCAGTGGGGAGCGTGAACACGACTGAGAGAATAAAACTGAAAAAAAAAAAAAAAACGCTAACCTTTACAAGTACCATATATTTACACCGGCTGTTACAGACTCAATCTCAATCTCTATCTTTTTATTGTATAATAGTAACAATAAGAGCATCTCACTACTCAAAACGTTTATTTTAGGACATGGCAAGGCTCAAATCCACAAGCTCTCGATTATGAGTCGACAGTTCTTATCGCTGTACTACCAAAGCAGCCGTGACAACAAAGTACACTAACCCGATTTCTTTTTCTTCAGTTATAGTCTTGAATAAAAGCACACTTGTTTTGTTATATTTGTACCTTTTGTGAAAGTGCTTATTTCATATTTGGACTTCAGTCTTCACACATTATACACATACTGAAACATGAAAAAAGTTTGTTTTTTAGGTATGTGTTCAACATTTCTGTCATGATACACTTACATAGATCTTTGTAGACACGGAACACAAATGAAATGCATGTGTTCCAAATAATGATATATTATTTACCCTATACAGCTCTAGGTACATGACTCCCAGATAAACAAGGCTTGAGCTGGGAGAGCTATTTGCCCTTCCTGCAGCGGTCGGGGGATGTGATAGCAGACTGCTTGTGCTTATCAACATATTTACAACGCAAAAGATGCTGATGGAGAGGTGCAAACGGATTTAAGGTGGGCCAGGTTTACAAGTTTTTTTGTAGGCTTTGGTAATTCTAGTGTTAAAGCAACTACTATAACCAAAAAGTTATCCAAAATATGCAAAATAACTTATACATCATCAAACAAAAGAAAATACTTAATTTTTAAGCAGCAACTATTAATCCATTTAAAATGCTTTCCTTTATTTGGTGGAAACTCTGAAGGTGGCAATTCTTAGCTGAAATAGCAGTGTGTCCTAAGATGGGTCTTCAGACTTGGCTGCTGCACCCAAAGGTACTAGAAAGTTCACAGCCCATGGGTGTATTCCGCTTGTACTGGTATGGATACTAGCAGTCAAACCTGTGTTGGCAGGGCAAAACACTGAAACGCCGGAGGAAAAAAAGTAAAAAGTACTACACTTAGTTAGACGTAAAAGAAGAAATACTGCACTTAGACTTAAAATAAAATAAAAAATAAAAATAAAAAAATACCACATTTAGTTATACTTAAAAATATGGTTAACATTCTTAAAACAAGGAATTGTTGAAGGCACAGGAAAGTAACACATCATCATTATAATTACAAAATTCAGGGCTTTTTAATGAAATACAGTATAGAAGATATCAGTAAATCTGTTATCCACTGCTGGAGTCCTTTAGATTTTTACCTGACTCTAAGTAATTGGCTTATCGGGCAGGATGGCATCGATGATTGTGAGCAGGGACCGTCACCTGTCAGATTGCAGCATTGTGGATACTTACTATGTTATTAAAAAATCTTTTTACAAATGACCTCAATTAAATGTGTACAAAACACATGCTTTTTCTTTTCTCCATTTCTTTGGTTGGCTATATATCTATATATATAATTCACTAAGCAGCCGCAAGCAAGACACCCATGGAGCACGCAAGCAAGAAACCCATGGAGCACAAAAGACAGAGCCACGCCCACCAAATGGGATAGGACGACAACTCACAGAGCCACGCCCACCAACTTGGACGCGACAACTCACAAAACACGACGTTATTTGCATTTGTCTCTGCTATAATCCACAGGAACCTCTGAGCCATGTTGACTTTTCGGTTACGACGCACGACCGCGTCCACCATCGCAAACTGTTTTACACACTGCATACAGCGATTCGCATCCGCGACAAACATGTTTCTTCTTAGATGGTCCTGCAGGAACACGGAAAACGTTTGTCTACACAATACTCCTTATTCACCAGCCCGTGTCCACCCTCGCTCTCCAGGCAACAAACACCGCGAAAGTCGCTTCCGTCTCCATAGCACACGCACGACAGAGCCCCGTCCACCAACAATTCACGCGAGAGCGAAAGCATTTGCCAAGAAAGTTTTCATTAATCAAGAACGAAAGTCGGAGGTTCGAAGACGATCACATACTGTTGTAGTTCCGACCATAAACAATGCCGACTGGCGATCCGGCAGCATTATTCCCATGATCCGCCGGGCAACCAAAGTCTTTGGGTTCCGGGGGGAGTATGGTTGCAAAGCCAAAACTTAAAAGAATTGATGGAAGGGCACCACCAGGTGTGGAGCCTTTGGCCTAATTAGACTCAACACAGGAAACCTCACCCAGCCTGGACAAAAAGAACAATGAACAGTCATCGTGGCTCAGAGGTGCATGTGGACTGTAGCAGATGCGAAACCGACTGAGGCGGTGTTTGGAAAATGAATAGTCAACGTGACTCACAAGTGCATGTGGACTGTACACAGATGAAAGCAATTCAGGTGAGGAGTTGGGGGCGGGCACATGAACAGGCAGTGCGTACTGAACGATGACTAAGAGATGACTGTTCACCCATCAATACATCGTCCTCACTGGGCGTCCTTCCCCTCGCACCCCGTTCCGCCTTCTGCGCACGCCCGCTGTCCAGCCCTGTCCCTCGCTCTGGGAGGTGGGGGTGCGTCGGCGGTCCTCCAGTTCTCACTCACAGACAATTATATGTTGCTCTCTCCAGAGTTCCCTTACAGTTGTATCATCAAACCCACCCCATAAGAAGAAGCATGTTTGTCGCGGATGTGAATCGCTGTATGCGGTGTGTAAAACAGTTTCCGAGGGGTATCCCATGGTCTTACAGTTGGTGGGCGGGTCTCTGTTAGTTGCTCTTGCGAGCGGTCACATGACCAGGCAGTGTGTATGCTTTGAGAGCGAGGGTGGACGCGACAGCACCATCTAAGAAGAATCATATTTGTCGCGGATGTGAATCGCTGTATGCAGCGTGTAAAACAATTTGTCACGGATGTGAATCTCTATGCAGCGTGTAAAACAGTTTGCGAGGGGTATCCCATGGTCTTAGCAGTGTCTATGCTTCAATGTGAATCGCTGTATGCAGCGTGTAAAACACTGTATTGTATGTTGCCCTCTCCAGAGTTCCATCTTTTCATTCACCTACAGTTGTATCCTCAAAACCAACCCCATTTGGACAACTGTGTCTTTCAGGAAGTGTTCACCCATCAATACATAATTATGCGGCGTAGGGTTGGCTAGTAGTTTCATATTTTACTTTGTCAGCAATAGGAACATTGTGAGGTGAACCTTTAATGTAATGTTACATATGCCATCCAATGTTAAGTAAAATGTTTTTTCTAGGACAAACTAATTATTTACAACAAGGTATTTACTACAGATTATTTTTCACCATCTTTTGTACATCCTGCTTTTTAATTACCAAACAAATAGTACCAATTGTTACTACAGTACCAGTTTGTCATATTGTTGATGTTTCCCATCAACATATATGGAATATAACTATATCAGTGAAGGTTACTACACAAAAATACAACACGTTTATCCATCAGTTGACTGAAATTGCTGCTTCACAGAATAGCACTGAAAAATTTAGGAGTATCAAGGTGACAGAGTGGTTAGCACTGCTGTTCGAGGCTGAGATTATCCGCCCTGCTGCTTTCTGGGTAGCGTATTTGTGGTCTTCCTGTGTTTATGAGGTGTTTTTCTCACAGTACTGTGGTTTTTCTTCCACATCGCACAGATGTGTGTGTGTTTGTTTGGGTCATTGCTGACTATAAAATGACCTTAAGTGAGTGTGGGTGCCAGTGCACAGAGGCACAGCATTGGACTGGTGCCTTATCTGGGGTTGGTTCTGCCTGGTCTCAGTGCTTCCAGGACAGAATCCAGCTACTTAACACTATCAATTAAATTAAGCAAGCTTTGCAATTTTACAACAATTTAGAAATCATTATGAAAGATGTAGACCTACTATGAAAGTTAAAACTAATACATTGTCAGTACTTGACAGCAATTTCCCTATAGACTCCAAACAAGCTACTAATTACATATGTAAAACCTTTTCTTTCATCAATTCATAAGAGATCACTACAAACAAGTCAAAAACCCTGTAGTACTGGAAGCTAATTTTACAATAAGTAAATTATTTCAACTTATTTTAAAAGACAAGGCAGAAAAGTACAATTCCACACAGATGTGTAAACAGACAGCACTGGTTTAATCAGGGAGGCCCTGTTATTAATTTTTAACAGTACATGTAAAGCAGCAAAAACCAATTTCAGCAGAGTGCACAACAGATATCTGCCTTGACTATTAAATAATCACCAGACACCATTCTGTAAGTGACTAGAAGTAAGGGTGTGCAGTGCTGAGATCTGCAAAGTTGCATCAAACAGCAGCAGTTTATATTGTGACAGTTCTGTGCTAAGATGATTTCATGAATAGCGTTCAGCAGAAATCAATGCTGATGTTCTTGCACATTTTAATTTATATAAATAATTTATACAAAAATGTAACTAACAAGATGTAAAATTTGCAGATGATATTAAATTAGATGGTCTGTCAAATTCCCTGAAGTCAGTGGAATCTCTGCAGACAGACCTAAAAAGAATTCAGACTTAAGTAAATGTGCTAAATGTTATGTTTAAACATTTTTGCTTTCCTTCAAAGGTTTGGCTCCATTTGCACTGTAATTAAATAAAATCAGTAGAGCAACTAAACTGTTTCATTCATTATAGTACTGTAGCAAGCCAAAGTCCATCTTGGCACCACTGAGCACAAGACAAATGTTTAACCTGGATTGGACATTGTTGCATGGCTGTATGCACTCCAACAAACTCCAACATTTAAACTGAGAATTATCATTTAAAAGATGTGGAGAAACACTTGTATACCCATAAAAAGTCCATATGAACACATCTGTAAAATGTAAACTCCGCATAGTGGATAGGCTAAAAAATCTGAAGTTAGACCCCTGGAGCTTTGAAGCAGTAGTGCTAACCACTGCACCACCTTGGGAATCATTAAGCTATGTGTACTTCATAAATTCAAATAAAAATGTGCCCATCCTCGTCCTCGTCCACAATTATCCAGGATAATATAAATGACTCAAACTAAAACTAGCATTTTGCTCTGCTTGAAAATTTTAAAATAATTATCTTTAATTTTTGATATAGAAATGAAATTTTAATTCTGTTTACAGGCAGCAGTATATGCTGTGAAATAGCCTAAACACGACTGCAGTTTATTCACTTTCATTTTAGACCTCTCTGTCTCTTCCTTTTTGCTTGGAATTCTTATCTTCCATACTTGACATCTTCCCCAACCCCACCCCAAGACACTCCACTATCTCGTAGCCAGTAGAGCAAGGACGGTTTGGCTCTGTATTTCTTTATTGTTTGATGACTGTATTAATGTACTTTTGCATCTGTGTATACAGTACAGTGAAGACATATTTGCCCTCTGTTTGATTATGTGCATTATTCACATTTTATAGTTAATTTGGTCAGGTCCTTATTTGTTTGGTGTACAAGGTAATCAAACATGCCATTTTAAAGAGGCAAAACATTACTTCCACCCTTCCAACTTAACCCAATGGATGAAACAAGTGGGTTTAGTTGTTTGAATGCTTTAGTAGTGACAGAGGATTTAAAATCCATAATCACATCATGCACCAAGAGCTAAAGAAACAGAATTTTGAAAAGAGATAATATAATTATCTCAAATGACTGTCACACCAAGTACTGTAAGAAGTGAAGATGTCACCAAACTGGTATTAGAGGACTATGCACTATGTCATAATCAAAAGAAATTCAGTTTTTAATGAAATGTAAGTTGTTTATCTTTGGGAAGTATTACAAAGCCATTACTAAGATCCCAAGATTCAACTAACCAACACGCAGAAGCATGTCTACATGGAGAATATTTTGAACACTAATCAGTCCTCTTTTGAGGATTCCGACAAAATCTGTTTAAAAGCAACACATAAGCGCTTGCAGGGAGTCCTAAACCAACACCTGGGAATGTTTCTGGGGGCATTTTTCCTTACACCACCTTCAGAAAGGCATAAAATGACATCAGTGGCACAAAGTACAGCTCCCAAAGTTTGGCAAAATGCACATAAAGCTGTAACTACATGTGGATTGCATATTTACATTATTTTTTCTTTGCAAGCTTTAAGATCTATTGTCTTCCCAACATGACAAATATAATATCGACTCTGTGCAAGTTAAGCAATATATAATACACTGGCCATGTTACCTGACAAAGAAAAGTGATAGAAGTTTTTTTTTTAAATTTGATATGTTCAGTGTATGTTCAGTGTCTTTCCTCAGAACCCTTGTGTGTCTGAAACTCTCTTGACCGATGCTCCTTCTCTTACGTGCACCCCCATAAAGCCTGCTTCTCTAACTCATTTTCAGGAGCCTTCCTCCTCTCCTGTCACACTTTTATACTTTAAAGGTGACTCTCAGCATGCCTCCTACACCTTTACTCCTCCACGTGTGCCTCACACTCGCACTTTTTCTTTTAGTCATGGCACCAAAGGCAAAAGGACCAATCAGATTGCTCAGAGAGACTGGACACACACGCAGACCTGAGTGTTTTATTATAAAATAAACATAACTAATGTTTTACTAAGCACAATACCTTGGAAATGTCTTAAATGCACTTGTTAAATATGTTCACTGCTCACACTGTGTGTCTTTTGGCGGCCAGAATTCCCATGAGCACAAAGAAATATCTCTGAAGCGTTTAGCAATGTCAATAAATTTACAATCTTCAGTAATAGCCTTATAAAGTGCAAAGAAAGGTGTAAATAGCTTGACGGAATCTAGAAAAAAATGTGTCTTTGACTCTAGAAAAAAATTGGTTTTGTTCAAGGCTTCAGGTGGTAGGTAAGTTAAGTCTCTTGGCTTTTGCCCCACTTTGTCTATCATCAAATCTTTAGAATAGCCCCTAAAGGCTGTTTATCTCCCAATCCTTGCAAAACATTAGAACATTAGAACACTCTAGACGAGAACAGGCCATTCAGCCCAACAAAGCTCGTCAGTCCTATCCACTTATTTCTTCCAAGAAAACATTGTCGAGTTTTGAAAGTCCCCAACGTCTTACTGTCTACCACACTACTTGGTAGCTTATTCCAAGTGTCTATCGTTCTTTGTGTAAAGAAAAACTTCGTAATGTTTATGCGAAATTTACCCTTAACAAGTTTCCAACAGTGTCCTCATGTTCTTGATGAACTTATTTTAAAATATCAGTCTCGATCCACTGTACTAATTCCCTTCATAATTTTAAACACTTCATTCATGTCACCTCTTAATCTTCTTTTGCTTTAACTGTATAGGCTCAGCTCTTTTAATCTTTCCTCATAATTCAACCCCTGTAGCCCTGGAATCAGCCTAGTTGCTCATCTCTGGACCTTTTCTTGTGCTGATATGTCCTTTTTGTAGCCTGGAGACCAAAACTGCACACAGTACTCAAGATGAGGCCTCACCAGTGCATTATAAAGGTTGAGCAGAACCTCCTTGGATTTGTACTCCACACATCGTGCTATATAACCGAACATTCTGTTAGCCTTCTTAATGGCTTCTGAACATTGTCAGGAAGTCGATAGCTTAGAGTCCACTATGACTCCTAAATCCTTCTCATAAGGTGTACTCTCGATTTTCAGACCTCCCATTGTGTATTCAAACCTAACATTTTTACTTCCTATGTGTAATACTTTACATTTACTGACATTAAATTTCATCTGCCACAAATCTGCCCAAGCCTGTATGCTATCCTTCTGTAATGATATAACGGATTCCAGATTATCTGCTAATCCACCTATCTTGGTATCATCTGCAAACTTAACTAGCTTGTTACTTATATTCCTATCTAAATCATTTATATATATTAAAAATAGCAGCGGCCTTAGCACTGACCCCTGTGGAAGACCACTCTTAACATCGGCCAGTTCTGATGAGGTTCCTCGCACCATCACCCTCTGCTTCTTGTGTCTGAGCTAATTCTGCACCCATCTAAAAACATCACCCTGAACTCCCACTTCTTTGATGCCCAACCTCTCATGTGGCACCTTATCAAATGCTTTCTGAAAGTTCAGATAAATAATATCATAAGCTCCACTTTGATCGTATCCTTTTGTTGCCTCCTCATAGAATTCCAGCATGTTTGTAAAACATGACCTCTCTCTTCTGAACCCATGCTGACTGTTTAGAATAACTCCTGTCCTTGCCAGGTGTTGCTCAATCTTATCCTTAATAATTCCTTCCATTAATTTTCAAGTGGTGCATGTTAAGCTTACTGGCTTATAGTTGCTTGGATCTGCCCTGTCACCCTTTTTATATAATGGGATGATATTTGCCATTTTCCAGTCCTTTGGAATCTCTCCAATGCACAGTGACTTCCTAAAAATATGTGTCAAGGGTTTATATATGTACTCACTAACCTCCTTAAGAACTCGAGGGTAAATATTATCTGGCCCTGGTGATTTGTTTGATTTCAGCTTATTTAATCTGAGCAGCACTTCTCCCTCTACAATTTCCAAATCCCTCAGTACCTCCTTAGTAGTCACATTTACCTCTGGGAGGTTATCCACCTGCTCACTTGTAAACACCTCAGAAAAATTTAAGTTTAGGGCATCCGCTATTTCATTGTCTGTATCTTTTAATTCCCCTTTACTATTTCTGATACACTTGACCTCCTCCTTGACTGTTCTTTTACTACTAAAATACTGAAAGAATCTCTTAGGGTCGTCTTTTGCCTTATCTGCTATATTCCTCTCCAACTGTCTTTTAGCCACCCTGATATCCTCCTTAATGATTGCCCCCATGTTCTCATATGCTCTATGATTCAATTTGGATTCATTAGTCTTATATGCCTTATAAAGCAGTTTTTTCCTTTGCAACTTCTTTTTTAAATCTTTATTAATCCACTGTGGGCTTTTTTTAGTTTTCTATTAATTCCAAATTAAGGTATGTATCTGTCCTGCATTACATGTAAAACATTTTTAAACCTGTTCCACTGCTCCTCGACTGTCTCCACACTCAAAAGCTTATCCCAGTGTATCCTACTTAGACCTTGTCGCATCTGCTCAAAATTGGCCCTACCAAAGTTCAACTTAACAATTTTAGACTTTGCATATGTACTCTTACAAAATACTGAGAATTGTATTACATTATGGTCAGTTGACTTGACCACTAATTCATTTTATTTTCCGTTTTTAATTCTTAGTTCAAAGTCTTTGGAAACCCCATTCCAACAGGCTTCAGTATTTTCTTAATCTTTCTATACTATAACTTTAAAGAGTTTCTGATTAATAAATATAGAAATTACAGTTTAACAAAATATGGCAATTTGGTCCTTCTGCATTCTGTTCAAGTATCTTAACTGTAAGATATTTAGCTTTTTTTTTTCTTTTTTAATATATACAGTATATATATATATATTATCATGGTTGGTCTCTTTTTACAGACAGCTGTTATCCAAGAACACAGGAAAATAACAGATCAACAGCTGTATAAAATTGCTACAGAGATAGCCAGGAACAGAAGAGACTGGAGACTTCTGGCTAATCACCTTGGATTTTTAGAAAAGGACAGCAAGCAGTTTGAGAACAAATATGCAGAACTGCAATCCCAGGTACAGCCTGCTTTAATCTTCCAGGAAATACAGTAACTGCCAGACAAGAGCTAATACTGCAGATGAATCCAGAAGACATTTACATTTACATTTACATCATTTAGCAGACGCTCTTATCCAGAGCGACTTACAACAGTGCTTAGTAGTCTACGACTGTTCTTCAGTCTTTAAGGCTAGGATTAAATCTACTGTCATTAAACAAGTTACCGCTGACCAAGTTGTATACAAAACCCTGCTAGAAGAAAATAGTAAGTTAGTACAAAATTTTTTTTTTTTTTGGTCCAGAAAGAAAACACTTAATTGTGGAGTGGTTCACCTGAGCCCAGAGTGTATTTGAAAAAACCTGCTTAAGTTTTAAATTTTAAGATAATTCATAGTACAATAAGACTGGGTTACAGTTAATGTACGCTTCATCTTCTGGTGAAAAACTTTATACATTTCTTGTATAATTTAATGACTCTTATCAGCCATTGAAATGTTGCACACTATACTGGGGTCTTCTGCTTAGCATGGTGAGACATCCCTTTAAATATGTTTTATTCCTGCTTGCTCTTGTTTAGTGGCATCCAAAGCTATCTGAGATCTGAATCCCCCTGTACTGAGTGGGTCTCTTAGTAAAATATTGATATCGTGATTGTGGAGAATTTTCAGCTTTCAAGTGAAATAAAAGAGAGACCTACGATTGAAGATGTACTTACGGATTGAACATATTATATCTTCAGACATTTTCTTCATAATAACAAAGTTGACATGACAGATTATGGAGAACAGTGACATTCACTACTGCCTTTGTTTGTCTGACTTTGTTCATGCCACAAGGTGGTCTTAATTGTACTTCTAGTCAGCCAAAAATGTCAAATAACTTATCTAGCACTTTCTCTGTGAAGTCGGTGGGTAAAATCTGATAAATCGTAGTGAACGTGTTAGACTTACACAATAGTCTGCTGATTGTGTGCCCATTCAGCACAGGTAGTTTCCATTTGGGCAGCTCCTTAGATAGGCAGTCATGGTGACTACCAGGTACCTAGAATATTAAAATATCAAGCAACATTCTATGTGTAATAACTTGGAAAAAAATTGAATATATAGAAAGAAATGACGAGAGAAATTTTCTATTTCAGACTTTAAATGCAGTAGATTGTCAATTCCAAAAGTAAAGAAATATCTTAATTTTTTGAAGAAAACACAAAATCGCTTAGGAAGTGGCCACATTTGGCTTGTCTTGCTGTTTGACTCAGTAGTTTAAAAAGTCTGCAAAGGAAATTAACAGCAATACATAATTTACTCAATTCACTGATATCTTTGTTCGTAATTCCTAGAAGGATTAACATTTGCTTATTTCTTTGCATAGATCTTGGAAATGCTGCAGGTATGGAGGAATAAATCTGGCAACCAAGACCTTCGGCGGATACTTCAGGCTGCCCTGAAAGACAGTGGGAATGCTGACATTTATAACAATGTTTTTCAACTTAATTTTTGATACTGTAATTGTATGCAAGACCACCTTCTTCTTGCCATATGCCTTCAGAGTTTTGTGTTGATAATTTGCTCCAATGCTAAAACATGCTGGGATCTATTTCTAGTACAGTCTATGTATTTTTATTTATTTATTTTTTTAAAAGCATTCATTCATCTCTCCATTCATTTTCAAACTGTTTGGTCCATTTCTGTGTCATGAGCTTATTCTACATGCACTAGACACAAGGATGAAAAAGCAGTCAAGATAAGATGGGAGACCATCACAGGGCCTACTTAGAGTCATGAATTAAACTAACCCGTACCTGTTTGTTGACATGCTCTTTGTTATTTGTTTGAAATTTATTTTACTGTTGCCATTTGCATATAGACACCACGATTTTGTTATCTGGGCACTTTGCACTGCCATGATATGACAGGCATGACGTGGCTACGTCATCTGGTAACAATGTGATAACATTATGTGCATAAAATAAATTTGTGATGTAGGAGGAAATCTGAAGTATTTAACAATGCAAAATATTTATGTTAAAACTAGAATTTTAGAGTGTTAATATACACGCAAATCCACAAGTTATTAACAGTTTTCATACAGTGGCTTCTTCTACTGATCTATAATGGCAGTTTTCCAGTAAGAGCTCCTCACAACTCATACTTCTGCGTAATGTTCCCTCAGAGTTACCTGCATTAACATTAGCTGCCACCGTATTGTTAATCTGGGGTGCTTTCCCCACATAGGGTTGTGATTTTAGCAGTAAAATGTTGCATGTCATGTTTTTATTATGTGGAATGAAATTTCGAGAGTCATATATCTTCTTAGGTTATGTTGCAGTTAATCACAAATGTGGCCAAAAACAAAACATCATCATCTATGGGGCGATTTTACTCAAAATCAGACATTTGTCTATGTACAATGGTAATAAAATTACATTTTGACTGATTTGGTTTTGAGTTGCTGTGCACATAGGCTCAACTTTTCACACACAGGCACTCTAAAAGGGACAAATTTTGGATAGGGAAGTCTGAAATTTGAAAATTAGAGTCAAAATTGTGACCTACCTGCAGCACATAAATCAACTGAAATCTCAAAGCTTCACAGTGAAATCACAGCTTCCAGTGAGTCCAAGAACTGCCATGTACAGAACGTAAAAACACTTAGAATAAAATTAATTTTAATATAAGTACCTGTAATCCCTGAAGAGTTCTAGTATGCAGTTAGAGACATGAATAGTTCTGAACACTTAAAATCAGACACTTGAGAATTTTACCAAAATTTAATGTCATTAAATAAAAATCTTTCTCTGTGAAAGCTGATTTCATAATTTCACGACACAATGAGTAGCAGCCTGTCACATAAACCTCTCCCAAGTTTAACTGAGAACAGCAAAAATGTAATTTTAAAATACTGTATAACAAACCTGAGCCTAATACTAGTCCTACATAAATAAAGCAGCGCTCTTTGGCTCAGTCCCGAGGACTTGTACCATCTCTGGTAGGAGGTTTGCGGCAAAGTGGGATGAAACATAACCAGCAAACTAGTGAGGAGTCAAAACCAAAAATGAAGTCAATCCATTATTTATGCTAATACATTAAACAAAAGACAAAATTTATACATTTGTTACCAGAACAGCAAACTTGTGAGAAAGATTTTGTGAATCTCCTCAATATTGGAGATTTACCCGTGGCTCCTGTTTATACATCATCACACTGTACTGTACTACCTACCTTGTTTTATCCATGTATTCTGCTTCACACTATACTTTTTTGGCCATGGTGAACTTGTTTTTGGCGATTATCATTTTCATGTAAATTAAAGTTTTTCTACAATTCTGTTTTTTGTGTTATAATTATCACATGACGCAGTTAGCATATCTCTTGACATCACCACCAATTTAATTTTGTTGGTGAACATATAAGACGTAATCCCACAGTGGAGAATACTTGTGTGATTCAAATTCTAGTGTAGGTATTTTATTTATCAAATACAGTGATCCCTCGCTATATCGCGCTTCGACTTTCGCGGCTTCATTCCATCACGGATTTTAAATGTAAGCATATTTAAATATATATCACAGATTTTTTGCTGGTTCACGGATTTCTGTGGACAATGGGTCTTTTAATTTCTGGTACATGCTTCCTCAGTTGGTTTGCCCAGTTGATTTCATACAAGGGACGCTATTGGCAGATGGCTGAGAAGCTACCCAACCAGAGCGCGTATTATGTATTAAATAAAACTCCTCAATGATATAATATGCTTCCCACGCGGTGCTTCGCATACTTGAAAGCCCGAACGGCACGTATTGATTTTTGATTGTTTGTTTTTCTCTGTCTCTCTCACTCTCTCTGACATTTTCTGCTCCTGACAGAGGGGCTGTTCGCACACTGGCCTAGAGGATACGGACGCTCCTCTAAAAAATGCTGAAAGACTACCTTTACATTGCTCTCTTCCTTGCAGCTGCTTTCTCCAGCGGTGCTTCGCATACTTAAAAGCCAAACAGCCCTATTGATTTTTGATTGTTTGCTTTTCTCTCTCTCTCTGACATTTTCTGCTCCTGACACACACTGCTTTGAAGAGGAAGATATGTTTGCATTCTTTTAATTGTGAGACGGAACTGTCATCTCTGTCTTGTCATGGAGCACAGTTTAAACTTTCGACTAAAGGGTGTTATTTCATGTCTAGAGTGCTCTAATAATTTTAAAAAACGTATTTAGAAGGTCGTAAACAGGTTTTCTATGCTCTAACTGCGGAAATATTCGATTTATAAATAAAGAATCCTACTTCGCGGAAATTCATTTATCACGGTAGAGTCTGGAACGGATTAAACCGTGACAAACGAGGGTTTACTGTAGACCCTAATATCTGGTTTTGTTTTTCCGTTTTGAACTCCTTTTTTGTCTCTTAGATTTCCATTTTAGTAGGCTTATTGTCTGTCTTGTCGGCTCTGACCCAGCTGTCTCTTTTGATGATTTGTTTCTTTGCACTGCCACCTTCTGGTTATTTTTTTGTATCCTCAATATTCCTTTGTTACCAGCATGTCACAGCACTCGCCAATGACTTCACATGACATGACGTCTGGGGCCATGGCCCTTAAGAACTTCTATTGCATCATAGCAACCAAAATGGTGGCACCTAGAAGAAAAAGAAAATGGAGTTAACATATAAATTCAAAAATAAAATAACATCCAAAACCCCAACACAAAGAAAAATGTGAATGTGAGCCTTCCATATTGAAAAAAAACATAAAAATAATAAAACCTCCTGGGGAAAAATTTATTGAACAGAAAATAAAAAGACTAACTTAACAGGACCCCTTGTGGCTGAAGCTTTTGTTCTATTCAGTTTTACCATCAGTGGGTAATTTTACCTCAAATGTATTTCACTGTTTAATTAGCTGGGCTTAAGTTTCTTTATTCTTCATTCATAAATTGCAGTAATGTAAGATTGTCATTTATTTTAAAAAAAACGTAGAAATCTTTGTGTTTTGCTATAGTGCTTAACTCTCCCTTTTCTGCTCCCTTAATTGTATGACGATCAGAGCAAACGCGAGGGGCAAACAACACGGAATGCTGAAAGGTTGAGCTCCTCTGAGCCACTGAGGGTCCCAGGACTGAATGTAGAGAACCACAGTCTTTCATTGTTTGGAGAGGTGGGTCCTGGTGTGGCTCATCTGCTAATCTTCAACTTCTACAAATATGCTGCAAAGTTCTCTCAATCTTGGATCTGCAAAAAATTCTGCAGCCATATAGGTAAGTCCCAACATCTAGTCAATACCAATACAAGCCCCTAAAATGACACTTGCAATCAGTCTTTTACACAGAATCCTGGCCCCCTTAAAGCAGGTGGGGACATCCAGAAGACTCCTGACTTTTCAAATGGCAAGTGACAATCCATCACAGTGTTGACTCTCTTATTACTTTTCTATTGACAGCAAAGTGGCATTCATGGGGAACAACTGTAGTAGATCATGATACTGAATGAGTAGATTCCTGACTTGCTTTTTAACATGGCTTGCAGTTTTTTTAAATATAAAAAAATATACATAAAAAAAAAATATATAAAATGGTATAACCCATTGGTGACTGCAGTGTCATGCTGGTCACTCTTTTGTTTGGCTGCATGCCCATTGTCTAGCACAGTGTTTCCCAAACTCGGTCCTAATGACCCCCAGTGGCTGCAGATTTTTGTTCCAACCAACTTCTGTTTTTAATTGGACTCCTGGGCTAATTAAGTGAATTGTTATTTCCCAAGTTCTGTGTTTAGGGAACAATATAGAAATTAGAAAACTAAGTTTGCTAAGAAAATATATTAAAATGTACCAAGCAGTTATATAGTAATAAAGTATTTTTTTTCTCTTTAACAGTATTTTCATTCTACTTTTCAAGGTGTTCTAATTGTTGAATTAATCCATTATTTACTAATTAATGGGTCTGACTCTAAAGTAGTTGCAGCCTTTGATTTTTCAGTGTTGTTTGTCTGGGTGTCTGCTGTGCTCATTTTAAATTGTCATTATTAAGATACAACGAAGAGGAAAAACTGAACAGAGAAAGGGCAAAGTATAATGAAATCAACAAAAGAGAGTTAAGCATTTAAATCTATAGCAAAAGCAGAAATATTTCTAAATGTCTTATAAATGTAAAAATCATGGTGCTGTGCTTTTCTGAATGTTAAAGAAAAAAAAATACCAGCTAATTAAATGAGATCAGTGCTATCAGGTGTTGTCACTGATTAAGAATGTGGTTGGAACAAAAACCTGCAGCCACAGGGGGTCCCAGGACTGAGTTTAGGAAACACTGGTCTAGCACATTCAGTGTCCTGAACTCGGATCCCACATTTGGTCATTGTCTTTGTGGAGTCTTCATGTTCACTCCATGTGTTGTGATTCCTGCCACACAGCAAATCTCAAAAGGAGTGCAGGCCACAAAACTAAGAAAAAACAGGCCTGCCCTCTTTACAGGTGTGGACACTAAAATAGGCCTCACCCTTAGTAGTTTAGCCCCAAACTCAAATGGTAGACTTCAGGTCTATATAAGCCCACAAAAGGTGCTAAGGCTTTTCAAAATTCAAATTCTCCAAAATGTCTAAAACTGAGAAGACAAAAAAGAACTCTGAACCAAAGACAAAACAATATTCATTTTCCATTTTTTTCCTGAAGCTGTTACCCATAATCCTTGTCATGGGGCATCCAGTAAATTTAGTCTTGATACAAACCTTAAATTAACTGATAACCAAAAAATAAGGTGTATAATTAGACCAAGGGATAAAACCAGACCCTCCACCAGGGGCATCTGTAATAGAAATTTACTTCAAATTAAAACAAAAAATATATCAGCAGTTCAGAAAGAACCATGCAGTTTTAAATGCTGCTTATTGAACAATTGCTCTCTTGGCACTAAAGCTGTTTTGGTAAATGATATTATATTAAGTACAAAATCTGATCTGTGTCTTCTCACTGAAACCTGGCTTAGTAAATGTGACACTGTCCCCCTAGCTGAGGCGTCACCAGATGGCTACTCGTTCCTTCATAAGTCTAGAGATTTTGGTCGAGGAGGAGGCCTTGGAATAATTCATTGTAACAAAATGCAAATCACTTCTAAAAATGTAGACAACTTTACATTCTTTGAGGCATTCATTTTAAATATTAAAACAGATTCCAACACAATTATAGTGCTAGTCTACAGACCACCAGGGCCGTATTCATTGTTCATGACTGAATTTAGCAACCTTCTATCTGATTTGGCTATAAATTATGATCACATAGTACTGATGAGGGATTTTAATGTACACATTGATGTGGAAACTGACACTTTTAGCAAATGTTTTACTTATTTGTTAAATTCAGTAGGATTTTGTCATATTGTCAAAGGTCCAACTCATAATCATAACCACACATTAGATTTAATTATAACTTACAAAGTTGAAATTCAAAATTTAAATATCACTCCATTAAATGAAGTTATTTCCGATCACCACTTAATTACATTTGATTTAGTCCTGCCCTTGTCAACACACTCCCAGATTAAAACAAAGACAGTGTGACATCTAGATTGTAATTCTGCTTCAAAATTTATAGATACTTTGAGTAAGTTAAGTGTAATTGTGGAAAACAATTCAGAGATGCTCTGGACACAGTGGCTCCCCTTAAAAAGTGATCAAAACACACAGAAACTCTCCCTGGTTTAATGAAAACACTCGAGCTCTTAAATTAGAGTGTCAAAAACGAGCGCAGATGGAGAACAACAAAGCTACATGTCTTTCAAATTGCATGGACAGAGAGTGTTAATAAATATAAAAAAGACTTCTTTAAAGCTCGCTCAGAATACTATTCTACATTAATAGCTAACAATTATAAAAATCCCCGGGTACTGTTTAGAACAGTGGCTAAATTAACAAATGGAAATTCAGATCAACAGTGCAAAATACCAACAGATATTAGCAGTACAGACTTTATGAACTTCTTCAATGAGAAAATTAAAAATATAAGATCCCAGATCTCTGCATCACACTACAAACCAAATACTAGCTTAGCAGACCCTGCCTCACATTGCATTCAGCACTTTAGTAATTTTAATCCTGTAACTAAGCAGAAAGTCTTAACTTTAATTTCTAAAATGAAGCCCACTACTTGTTCCCTAGATCCAGTGCCAACAAAACTAGTTAAAAGTGCAATGAATGTTCTTGCAGCGCCTATTCTAAACATTATCAGTAGTTCATTATTGCATGGCACAGTACCGGATGCAATAAAAGTGTCAGTCAGTAAACCATTACTTAAAAAGTCAGACCTTGACCCACACATACTAAATAATTATAAGCCTATTTCAAATCTACCGTTTCTCTCTGGCGACTACTTTTTCTAGTATTTTAGTCAGCTTCAGACACACCTTTCGCATTACAATTTATTCCAGTCTGGTTTTCGCACTGGTCATAGTATAGAAACGGCACTAACGCGGGTTGTAAACGACATTCTGATATCCTCCGATGAAGGAAACTCCACTGTAATTATGTTGTTAGACTTAAGTGCAGCATTTGACATCATTGACCATTCTATTTTACTACACAGGCTAGAAAATGATGTTAGGCTTACAGGCACAGTGCTCGCTTTGTTTAGTTCTTATTTATCAAATCGATTCCAATATGTACAGAAATGTGCTGACAGTACTCCATCATTATACACAGAAGTGGATATGGTGTCCCGCAGGGCTCAGTACTGGGACCTTTACTGTTTTCACTTTACATGCTTCCACTGGGATCTATCATTAGGAAATATGTTAAGTTTCACTCGTATGCAGATGACACCCAGTTATACCTTTCATTTAAATCAGATGAAGTTTCTCCGATGTTGTCTTTAATTAGTTGTGTTAGCGAATTAAAGGAGTGGATGAATGAGAACTACTTGTCTTTAAATACAGATAAAACAGAGATGTTAATTGTTGGAGGGAATGACGCTGATCATAACAATATTTTGTCATCATTTAACTCAGTTGGAATCCCAATTAATTTTACTGAATCAGCCCACAATCTAGGAGTTATCTCTAGCATGTCATTTAAAGCGCATATTACAAAGTTGTCCAAAACATGTTTCTTCCATCTTAAAAATGTTAGGAAATTAAGGCACTTTCTAAATAAACAGGATTCTGAGAAATTAATTCATGCATTTATCTCTAGTAGGATTGACTACTGCAATGCGGTGTTCAGTGGATGTTCAAACTGTTCTTTATACAGCCTCCAGTTAATACAAAATGCGGCTGCAAGAATTATTACAAGAACAAGAAAATACGAACACATAACTCCAGTTCTTAAATCCTTACACTGGCTCCCGGTTAAGTTTAGGGCAGATTTCAAAATCCTTCTTTTAACATATAAAGCATTAAATGGTAGAGGTCCGGCTTACTTGTCTGAACTTATCATGACTTACAAACCAGAGCGCACATGAAGATCTCAAGATGTCGGTCTGCTTATGATTCCAAGGATTAATAAAATAACAGTGGGAGGTCGAGCTTTTAGTTACAGAGCCCCTAAACTGTGGAATGGTCTGCCTGCTACTATAAGAGATGCTCCTTCGGTCTCAACTTTTAAATCCCGGCTGAAGACTCAGTACTTCAGTTTAGCATATCCTGACTAGAGCTGCTGATTAACTGTACAGACTGCATCTCTGTTGTTAGTCATTAGCACTAAAACATAAGTAACATGATAGTTAGAATTGGATACTAACCCTCACCTATTATGTTTCTCTTCTCAGTACTCAAATGTGGCACTTGGTGCCACGGCCCACCTGCCAAGTTGTTTTGCCTGCCTAAGGTAAAGTCATCCTTGATGGGGGATCACAGGAATCGTGGGGTAGAGGGGTCCTTTCATCGGATTGGCTGGCCCAACACTGTTTCAGCCGTGGAATGGCCAAATGGGGGAGGCAGCTTGATGGATGAGGTCTCCAGGACTCTATACAAATACAAATCTTATTATGGGATATATCATCTACTGTTAAATTCTGCTCCGTACTTCTAAAAAATTTTTATTTTTTATTTTTTATTGAGGATTTGTTCTGTTGTGTACTGTATTGTATTGACCCTCTTCTTTTGACACCTGCTTCACGCCCAACCTACCTGGAAAGGGGTCTCTTTTTGAACTGCCTTTCCCAAGGCTTCTTCCATTTTTCCCTACAAGGTTTTTTGGGAGTTTTTCCTTGTCTTCTTAGAGAGTCAAGGCTGGGGGGCTGTCAAGAGGCAGAGCCTGTTAAAGCCCATTGCGGCACTTCCTGTGTGATTTTGGGCTATACACAAATAAACTGTATTGTATTGTATTGTATTTTAATATTTATTCAGAAAATTCAAAAGGAATGACACAAAGGCAAGGCAGAAAAACAAATTTCACAAACTAGTAAACAGCACCTTCAATCATAACTCAGAAATCCTCAAAAGTCAAGTGCAGCGATCCAAAAATGCTAAAGCAACAGTGTGACTGGAGATTCCCTTTACATGCTTGCTGGGCAAGTACCGCAGCTGTATGTTCAGGTGGCCGTGCCTCCTTAGGCTCCATGTATAGAAGATAGAGCAGATAACCACTATCTATTATATTAACATCACACAAAATGACAAAAAAAAATAAACTTCACACTGTTATAAATATAAATGGTGAGAACAAAACTAAGCACAGAAATAGCAAATACACAAAATAATGTTCAAAACACAACAAAATACTGTATTTAAAATAAAACATTCTGGCTGACACAAAGCAACATGTATGTGGTGGCTTTCCTTCCACGGTCCCAAAGATGCCTGTTAATCTAATTGGTCCAAAGTTCTAAGCTGGCCCTGTGTGGGTGTGTTGTTTGCAACAGCAATAGGTAAATGGAAATCAAACTATTGTAATTCCTATTCTCAAAGCACAAAGTTTTAGCAGAGCCACTATGGCGGCTTTACCTAGCTTCATTGGTTCAGTAAGAATGCCACTGCAGCTGATTACAACATGGCAGGGTTGTCCACAACAAAAATAATTCAAATCCTCACCTCATTACTAATGCTGGCTATTGCAGAGTAACAGTAATCTCTACTGAACAACTAAGGTGAACAGGTGCCCAGAAAAAAGAAACAGGAGATGGAAGGACTAAAAAGCAAAATCAAAAATGGCAGGGGACCAAGTATGAAGAGGATCTAACCACACCAAAAGTCACAATTACAGAGCAAAGAAACAAGACTCCCAATACTAGCTTGTTTTTCTTATCATTACCTACTGTAATAATTTGTTTTTGTGAAGTTAACCATGGCCCAGTGCTTGGACAACTACAGTAAACCCTCGTTTATCGCGGTTAATCCATTCCAGACTCTACCACGATAAATGAATTTCCGCGAAGTAGGATTCTTTATTTATAAATCGAATATTTTCGCAGTTTGAGCATAGAAAACCTGTTTACGACCTTCTAAATACGTTTTTTAACATTATTAGAGCCCTCTAGACATGAAATAACACCCTAGTCAAAAGTTTAAACTGTGCTCCATGACAAGACAGAAATGACAGTTCTGTCTCACAATTAAAAGAATGCAAACATATCTTCCTCTTCAAAGGAGTGTGCGTCAGGAGCAGAGAATGTCAGAGAGAGAGAGAGAAAAGCAAACAATCAAAAATCAATAGGGCTGTTTGGCTTTTAAGTATGCGAAGCACCGCTGGACAAAGCAGGTGCAAGGAAGGGAGCAATGTGAAGGTAGTATTGCAGCATTTTTTAGAGGAGTTTCCGTATCCTCTAGGCCAGTGTGCGAACAGCCCCTCTGCTCACACCCCCTCCGTCAGGAGCAGAGAATGTCAGAGAGAGTGAGAGAGACAGAGAAAAACAAACAATTAAAAATCAATACGTGCTGTTCGGGCATTTAAGTATGCGAAGCACAGCGTGGGAAGCACATCGTATATCATTGAGGAGTTGTATTTAATACGTAATACGCACTTTGGTTGGGTAGCTTCTCAGCCATCTGCCAATAGCGTCCCTTGCATGAAATCAACTGGGCAAATCAACTGAGGAAGCATGTACCAGAAATTAAAAGACCTATTGTCCGCAGAAATCCTCGAACCAGCAAAAAATCCATGATATATATTTAAATATGCTTACATTTAAAATCCGCAATGGAGTGAAGCCGTGAATGTCGAAGCGCAATATAGCGATGGATCACTGATGATCGAGCATGTCACGTAATCATAAAAAAAACCCACAAAATTTCAGCAACCATACAAACAACATAAAGTGACATCCCAAGAACAATAAAACACTTCAAATGAACATGCAAAAATTCCAAGAAATGAAACAAATTATATGAGGAGGGTTAAAAACAGAATCATTCAGTGCACTAGTCTCAACAGGGAGTGAGCCAGACTGGCAGAGAGTATAGGATTTTTATGGCTGTTGCATTTCGAGTCCTTGCAGGAACTCCAGCGTTTTAGCTCATTTGTAGCGGAAACACAAACTACTGTGTCTCACATGTTACCAAGAAAACGAAGCATCCATTCTCTCTCTTTGTTCTGTAAGACCTGAATGTTCAAGCAGATCAGGCTGTGACCAGTCATAAACATTCATGCTTACCTGTGCAGAACACTCAATGCATAGTGTGATCAAGCAGAAGCTAGAAATACAAAAGAACATCGGAGGAGGGCTTGTGCCTCCTCCAGACCTTGAGGGGGTGCCCACCCTGGGGGCCACGGGTACAGAGCTGGGAAGCTCGACCCTGTAGGGGCCCGTGGTCATCGCCAGGGGGCACCCCAATACCTGCAGGACCCTGGACCTCAGCACTTCCGCCACACCCGGAAGTGCTGGGGGGAAGACAAGCAGGGACACCCAGAGTGCTTCTGGGGATACAGCCGGCACTTCCGCCACACTAAGCACATCTGGGTGCTTATTTAAAGGGGCCGCCTCCCTTCAGAGGATGACTTGAGTCGGGAGTGAAGAGTGGACGAGGTCTCCGGAGGAGAGAAGGAGGTGGTCTGAAGCCATTGTGTTGGCCAGAACTTTGGGGTATTGGGGTTTGAAGAGAGCATTGTTATATCATGGAAGACCACAATAAACGTGTGTGGGGTACTTACAACGTGTCTGCCTGTCTGTGTCCAGGTCATATTCCACACATGCAATTGAGAATTAAGTGAAATCCAGCAGTCATGGTGCCCAAGCCGGAAGTTCAGTTGAATTAAAAATTACTTTTTATGAAAGATGTCAAACTTATTTACTCAAATTGGGTAAAATGTACAGTTAACAAATATAGGAACGCTTGATACACGATACGTGTAATTTATCAGTGTGGCTTTGTGTGTAATTATCCTTTAGTTTTTCATTGAGTTTCTAATATTATTCTTCACATTTGTATGTTGTTTCTATAGATTTTGTTTATTACTGCTTATTTATCTTCTCTGTGGGTGAGTGTTCTGCAAGTATTGTCTGATGTTTGGACTTTCCTGGATTTATGACTACTTCTTGTTCTGTATTAACTATATTGTTAAGGGACTTGTTTGCTGTGGACTGCCTTTTGGCCACTCGTTTTGACAATTTTTGCCCTTTTGAGCTTTTCTTTGTATTTTTCTATTTTTATCAATCTTGGTTAAGTGTGCCTGTTATGGGTGGAATAGTGATGATCTATCTCCTTCCAACTCTAGCTCCTGGAGTTGAGGCAGGTAGCTTCTTTTTTGTAACTTCTGGGTGAGGTTGAAGCCTGAAGATGTAGAGCTCGCCAAAAAACCCTCCGCACCCCCAGGCACCACCCATGGAACCCAACAGGGCTGAGTTGATGCCCCATGAGAATCTGTGGCAATGCCATACCCCCAAGATGTCTCCCCCTGTCCTTCTCATCGGTTGTAGATTGATTTCCATTTCCAGAGTTATTTATTCAACAACATTTTAGCAAAAATTATATACTTTTGCACATTGTCTGTATAAGAATGAATGACTTGGTTTGTAGATTATGTGAGTTACATGAAATTTTTTCATGGACAATTTTGATGTTTGTTGTTGTCCAGTATTTAGTTCCCATTATATCATAAACTGTATTATGTGTGTTCAACAAAAACACAAGATTAAACGGTTTTCTTACCTATCACTACAAACTACATGGAGTAAGTAATTTATGAAAAATATTTTTTGGGTGGATTATTTTTTAAACAGCAGAATTCACTACCACACTGTTTAACCAACTGTTGAATTTTTTTATTTAGACAACTGGTGCAAATTTAAAATAAAAACATTTGGCTACAAATGGTATCTTATAAATAACAACAATAAATAAATTAAAAATTCATCATAAATATGCTTCAGATGTGGAAGGTGAGGTTGCTGATGATGAAGAGGAGGGCATCAACCAAACAAACCCACTGGGCAGGCTGTTTCCTATGTTTGTGTATAAAATAATTGAATTTAAGATTTTAACAACTAAGTTAAATCGATTTAAAACCAAAATGAGTTCAAACTGCAGGAGTTACCTTTGGCTTCACTGTCACTTGACTACATTAATAATGGAGTAGTGTCTTTTTCTCCAAGGGTGTTTGTTCCCCCAAAAACAATTTAGCTGTGACAAAGGGCAGGAAGTCTCCGGAAAGTTTGCAGGGCCTGAGCAGAAGTTTATTGGTCCATCCAGGTAGCGCTAGTGATGCCTATGGTTTGTGTAGTGTTTATTAGTTCCATGAGAGCCTGCTCCATTCTGAAATGAATGTTTTAATTACTACTGCTTCCTTACAGTGCATTAATGCAGGGTGCTGATTGCTAGGACTCACTCTTAAAATTCTGTATTCCCAAAAAGAAATAAAATCTTGCCACTAGTAAGTCATGAATAAGCAGCACCTTTGTGAGCCAGTTACACAAGGCAACAAAAAACTGTTTTTGGTAATCATCAGAGACCACAACATACTTTTCTAAATCAGTTTTTAAAGCTGATTTTATATCCACATTCAGTCTTTTCCAGTCACGTCAACTTTTTGTGTTATCAGTAATGTTAGCTTACAGTGTACTTGCATGTAGTTTTTACTAAAACATAAGCACAAATGAAGTAAATGTTTCAGTATCTTCAGTGCAAACTCAAATAGGCAGACACTGTGGCACAGATAAACTGAACCATGTCAGTAAGTTACCACTGTTTCTTCAAAACCGCTTACAGCAGGATTTTCTTGTGTACACTGTATCTGGATTGTCGTGGCACAGCATCTAGCACTAGTCAGCCATCATACTCTCATTCCAGAATCCTTGGCAGTGACACTCCATTACTGAATGTAGTGGTGAAAAATTCTACTTGCTTCTGACTCACCATACCAAGATTTTCTAGAAACAACTCTTGATGTGAGTGGAAGAAAAGTATTTTCAATGACATGCGACAACCCAGTTTCTTGTATGAATCAAGCAGGTTCTTAACTCCTTCCTTGTATGCAGGAGACATAAGGTTACCTAGAAAGTTTTCACAGAGCCGCAATGCCTCCCAAGCTTCGTTGTTTAAAACCATCAAAAACGGATTTGATCTGTGGCCGTATAAATATCCCCTTCCTACAGATGACATGTGGAGCCCAAGATTTATCCTAGCCATCAAGTGTCCAGCTGAAGTACAATTTGTGTATCTACTTAAGATCTGCAGTAATTGGGTGACATCATGGTGTTGTCATGAATGAACCACACACATAACAGAAACTGTCTGGATGATTAACAGAATTTCTAGGCATGATAACAACTGAAATCAAGCAGTTAATGCGGTTTGTAACAGTCGTTAAATCTTCTAATACGCTTAGGCTAATTATAGCAAATCAAATATCAAGCAATATATAATTAGCTTCATCACAAAAACTAGATGTGCTAGAGAAAAATTAAACATAGACTCAAAATCAACATGAAAAACACAACAAAACCCACATAAAATTATCTCTGATGAAAATGAACCGTCAACCTGTTATTTATCTACATGCACAGGCCAAGAATGGAACACTCCTAATGAATGTCAAGTGGTATGCAAGTCTAAAGATGCAATATCAAAGTCTTCTTTAAAGAATTTGCACAAATAGAATAGAAAACGTATCCTTACCATGAGAAAAACAGTACCAGGAATATCTCACAAAATGACTATTTCCAGAGCCCTTTTGTTGAACACACAGAATGTGTGCATCATCCATCCATCCATCCTCTTCCACTTATCTGAGGTCAGGTCACGGGGGCAGCAGCTTGAGCAGAGATACCCAGACTTCCCTCTTCCCGGCCACTTCTTCTAGATCTTCCGGGAGAATCCCAAGGCGTTCCCAGGTCAGCCAGGAGACATAGTCCCTCCAGCGTGTCCTGGGTCTTCCCCGGGGCCTCCTCCCAGTTGGATGTGCCCGGAACACCTCACCAGGGAGACGTCCAGGAGGCATCCTGATCAGATGCCCAAGCCACCTCATCTGACTCCTCTCAATGCGGAGGAGCAGCGGCTCTACTCTGAGCCCCTCCCGGATGACTGAGCTTCTCACCCTATCTTTAAGGTAAAGCCCAGACACCCTGCGGAGGAAACTCATTCAGCCGCTTGTATTCGCGATCTCGTTCTTTCGGTCACTACCCATAGCTCATGACCATAGGTGAGGGTAAGAACATAGATCGACTGGTAAATTGAGAGCTTCGCCTTGCGGCTCAGCTCCTTTTTCACCACGACAGATCGATGCAGAGCCCGCATTACTGCGGATGCCGCAACAATCCGCCTGTCGATTCTCATGCTCCATTCTTCCCTCACTCGTGAACAAGACCCCGAGATACTTGAACTCCTCCACTTGGGGCAAGATCTCACTACCAACCCTGAGAGTGCACTCCACCCTCAACGCCCTGGCTGCACCTAGAAATTCTGTCCATAAAAGTTATGAACAGAATCGGTGACAAAGGGCAGCCCTGGCGGAGTCCAACTCTCACTGGAAACGGGTTCGACTTACTGCCGGCAATGCGGACCAAGCTCTGGCACCGATCGTACAGGGACCGAACAGCCCTAATCAGGGGGTCCGGTACCCCTGGAACACCCCCCACAGGATTCCCCGAGGGACACGGTCGAATGCCTTTTCCAAGTCCACAAAACACATGTAGTCTGGTTGGGCAAACTCCCATGCACCCTCTAGGACCCTGCTAAGGGTGTAGAGCTGGTCCACTGTTCCACGACCAGGATGAAAACCACACTGTTCCTCCTGAATCCGAGGTTCGACTATCCGACGGACCCTCCTCTCCAGGACCCCCGAATAGACTTTTCCAGGGAGGCTGAGGAGTGTGATCCCTCTATAGTTGGAACACACCCTCCAGTCCCCTTTCTTAAAGAGGGGGACCACCACCCCGGTCTGCCAATCCAGAGGCACTGTCCCTGATGTCCATGCGATGTTGCAGAGGAGTGTCAACCAAGACAGTCCTACAACATCCAGAGCCTTGAGGAACTCCTGGCGTATCTCATCCACCCCCGGGGCCCTGCCAATGGAGTTTTTTGACCACCTCTGTGACCTCAGTCCCAGAGATGGGGGAGCC
This sequence comes from Erpetoichthys calabaricus, assembly GCF_900747795.2. Taxonomy (NCBI): domain Eukaryota; kingdom Metazoa; phylum Chordata; class Cladistia; order Polypteriformes; family Polypteridae; genus Erpetoichthys; species Erpetoichthys calabaricus. Next base: position 131,113,659 of record NC_041400.2, on the reverse strand, counting down.
CACCTCTGAGTCCCCAGGCTCTGCTTCCACATTGGAAGGCATGTTAGTGGGATTGAGGAGGTCTTCGAAGTACTCCCCCCACCGACCCACAATGTCCCGAGTCGAGGTCAGCAGTGCACCATCCCCACCATACACAGTGTTGACACTGCACTGCTTCCCCATCCTGAGACGCCGGACAGTGGACCAGAATCTCCTCAAAGCCGTCCGAAAGTCGTTCTCCATGGCCTCCCCAAACTCCTCCCACACCCGAGTTTTTGCCTCAGCAACCAACAAAGCCGCATTCCGCTTGGCTTGCCGGTACCTATCAGCTGCCTCCACAGTCCCACAGGACAAAAGGGACCGGTAGGACTCCTTCTTCAGCTTGACGGCATCCCTCACCGCCGGTGTCCACCAATGGGTTCGGGGATTGCCGCCACGACAGGCACCGACCACCTTACGGCCACAGCTCTGGTCAGCTGCCAACGATAGAGGCACGGAACATGGCCCATTCGGACTCAATGTCCCCCACCTCCCTCGGGATGTGGTCGAAGTTCTGCCGGAGGTGGGAGTTGAAGCTACTTCTGACAGGGGGCTCTGCCAGACGTTCCCAGCAGACCCTCACAACACGTTTGGGCCTACCAGGCCTGACCGTCTTCCTCCCCCACCATCGAAGCCAACTCACCATCAGGTGGTGATCAGTTGACAGCTCCGCCCCTCTCTTCACCCGAGTGTCCAAGACATGTGGCCGCAAGTCCGATGACACGACCACAAAGTCGATCATCGAACTGAAGCCTAGGGTGTCCTGGTGCCAAGTGCACATATGAACACCCCTATGCTTGAACATGGTCTTCGTTATGGACAATCCGTGACGAGCACAGAAGTCCAATAACAAAACACCGCTCGGGTTCAGATCGGGGGGGGGGGGCCATTCCTCCCAATCACGCCCTTCCAGGTCTCACTGTCATTGCCCACGTGAACATTGAAAATCTCCCAGCAGAACGAGGGAGTCCCCAGAAGGTATGCCCTCTAGCACCCCCTCCAGGGACTCCAAAAAGGGTGGGTACTCCGAACTGCTGTCCGGTGCATACGCACAAACAACAGTTAGGACCCGTCCCCCCACCCGAAGGCGGAGGGAGGCTACCCTCTCGTCCACCGGGGTAAACCCCAATGTACAGGCTCCAAGTTGGGGGGCAATAAGTATACCCACACCCGCTCAGCGCCTCTCACCGGGGGCAACTCCAGAGTGGTACAGAGTCCAGCCCCTCTCAAGGAGATTGGTTCCAGAGTCCAAGCTGTGCGTCGAGGTGAGCCCGACTATATCTAGCCAGAACCTCTCGACCTTGCGCACTAGCTCAGGCTCCTTCCCCTTCAGAGAGGCGACATTCCACGTCCCAAGAGCCAGCTTCTGTAGCCGAGGATCGGACCGCCAAGGTCCCCGCCTTCGGCCACCACCCAACTCACACTGCACCTGACCTCCTTGGCCCCTCTCATAGGTGGTGAGCCCATGGGAAGGTGGACCCACGTTGCCTCTTCGGGCTGTGCCTGGCCGAGCCCCATGGGTGCAGGCCCGGCCACCAGGCGCTCGCCATCGAGCCCCACCTCCAGGCCTGGCTCCAGAGGGATATGTGCATCAATACTCGAAAAACAGACTTGGTTTAAAAAATGGATGCAGTGGTAAGCTTTTCCTCTGTGCCCCATATCCTACATTGTAAAGTACCACAGCAGGCAAGAAATTCTTTTAAATTTATAGAAGGCACTTCACTTGAGAACACAATTTCATGTGGCAAATGCCTATATAGCATTATTGTAAAGAAATAACTTCAACTTGAAAGATACCAAACATTTACCCTTTAAGAATCATAATGAATAATAATAAACACAATTGTCATATTGAAGACATTAGAAGTATTTCTTGACAGTTCTTTGATTTGCCACTTCTTTTGCAAAACTGTATTTTGTAGGGGTCAGCTATTCTTCAAAGGATGTTGGCAGGTTGTACACCAAGTTTTTTTTTTATAAACCGTTAAAATTGCTTTGTTTTTTCACTTTTCTATTTGAAATTTTTATTTTAGACTTCTCTGTGGTACTTGTGCTCATAAAATACTTTGCTGTGTGTGTTTCCTTTTCCATACTCACCGACACTGCAGGTCTTGAACCACAAGTGAGGAGAGGGGAGCTTTCCGCTGCCGTCTCACAAACCCAATTTAGCACTGCAGGAACTTGACATCTCCATCAAGTCTGTGGGCAAAAGTTTAGTGAAGCCCACACACCATAAAATGGTGATTTCTTGAATTTTGAATTATATACAACATCCTCTGGCTGGCTGTTACAGGCAATTTACTGTGAAGCTCCCCAACACAAACAACATCGTTCAGAAAAGGCACAATCCAGTGCATACCAGAGTGTGGCACAAAATGCCCTGCCTTCAGAGATCCAGCTTATAAGGAAGAGTTAATCTGACAAATTTAGAAAACCTCAAAATGAGGTCACTCCAATCCACGCGTTGAACACTTTGGTGATGAAGAACATCCACTTTTGTAAATAAGCACACCAATGCATTGTGGTTCTTCTTACAGGGCTAACAGTTTGTGCTGATTACTGGTCATGACTCCTTGCAGAGATTCTGTTAAAACAAGACCGTGAATGCCCATTTAACACTGTGGTTTCACTGTCGTTTTTTTTTTTTTGTGTGTTTGTGGTTTTAACCAAGCCCTCATTAAGTCCATAAGCTCAAATCTTGGCCATGCATACTTTCTCAACTGCATTTCTAATGTGCTGTTCTATGTTATGGGATTTGGGGGTAGTGGAGCCCTGTGGTGCTGAGCACTCAGTCTCTTGATCAGATAATGCCACTTTAAACAATCCAACATTGTTTTCCAAACAGAAGATTAGCTCAAGCAGTAGGGCCAAACTGTGAGGAAGCCAAAAAAGCTCCAATGCAATTAAAGAGTCTGGATTTCTTTAACAAACACTCACAAGAAGGCTGAAACCAACCTTCTTTTCCTTTTTCAGAATCTTGCTTAGTTCAAGTACCCAACTAGTTTGCTTAGTGGCAGGAAGAGGGGAAGCCAAATCTAAGAAAGATTCTGCATTCAAGTTACAGAAAATTATGGAGTAATAGAAACAAACCAATAAAGTTATTCTGCCTGAACCATGCATGTAAGCATCAGATTTACTTACTCTCTAAAGCTGGAAACATGGTTGCTTTCAGTGTCTCCCTGGAGAAGGTATTATTTTTGTTTACAAGTCAGTGGAATAAAGTTACATGAATCTGAAAAGCTAATTAATTGTTTTCTTTTTTTGACACTAGTAGATGCATATCACCTACAGTAAAAGAACAGAATGTCTGAAAAATCTTCAGACTGTACTTTGAAGTATCAAAATTCATTTAGGGTGAACAAATAATGTTGGAGTACAGGTTTTGATTTTTGAACAATAATTGTTAAACTGATGTAATCCAGGAAAATGAGTGTTAAACTGGTGATGATGATGATGATAGGCTTAGAAATAAAAAAAGATAAAAACACAAAACATAATTGAGGAAAATGTGCAATCACTCATTATTCACCATTAAACATTGCAAGAGTTAACATATTCAGGCTTTATTTTAATACAAGTTCTTCTTTGCTATGAAATGTACAGACGAAAAAAATATATAAAATTGTTAATACTTTAAATTGTTGGTCTCCAGTGAGCACTTGATTTTTTGGAATATACTTGCTTTATTTAAATATTCCTTTTTTGGTTTTGGCCTTTTTAGCTGCAGCATGTACAACAGCACTGTTCTTTGGTGCTTCAAACCACACCGGTAATTTCCTCTTGGTTGACTGCTGAACAGCACTCTGGGAAAATACAAAAAACAATTTGGAAAGTTACATCAAAGAAAGAAACAAAAAAAAAATCTACTTAACATGCAGCTTATCTAAAACAAGTTATACAAGACTTTTGGTGGCTGGTTATGGTGTCTGTATAATTTCAAAGTTGGGATTAGAATAAAACAGACTGAAAACTATGTACACATTTGAATAAGAAGCCATGCTGCTTGGAAAAAAGTCACAAATTTATTGTTATTACAGTACAGCTATTAAGATTACAAGTTGATGAAATACTGGGTGAAGCTGGATTGATGGGCTGTGTTGGGCTGAATGACCTGTCCTTGTAAAAATTGTTCTAAAAATACGTAGGAAGAAGCAACTAATGCTTTTATTCTCTTTTTACCCTAAGGATAAAAGAAGCAAGAAAACTTGAAAGTAGATAAAGCCAAAAAGTGCTGAAATCTTCATAAGTTTCTTTAGCCGAAGTTGAAAATGATGCCCTGTACTTCACGCATAATAAAGAATAAAAACAGAGCAATCTGGGTGCCATGAGGAGCAGAGGTTGGTTGTCTATATGTAATGCAATATGTCTGTCTGTTTGAAATTTACAGTCTGTCAGATCAATAACTCTTTAGTAAACTAACTAAAGCTATTGACAGATTATACTCTGAAGCCTGACAGAGTTATGGGTACACACTAAAGACATTGTAAGATGATGAAAACCCAGGAGCACCCAGAGATCAAAATGGAGTTTGCATTTGTCATTCAGATGAAGTGGGAGCCATCTCTCCATAGGGATGGGAAAACCTTAGGACAAACAATCACTTCTGAACCATGAGATGACAGGTGTGACCAATCAGGTAGGTGGAGGGGGGTGAACCGATCAAATAAACTTTGAAATAAATGTAAAAAAACTCTTGAACTTGCATTTCTTAGGGTCTGCCTTTTATTTTTTTAGGAAATCTTTATAAGTTCCCTTCTTAACCTTTTATTTATATACTGCTATTGGTAATTAATAAATAAGATGCGTCATACTTCTTAACATGAAAGATATGCTCTTGGTGGATCACCAGCGGCGAGGTGTCCTTAGAAACTAGTGCAATGCTAATAGTGAATGATGTCATCAACGACATAACAAGAACAACATAAAAATACAGTGCATCCGGAAAGTATTCACAGCGCATCACTTTTTCCACATTTTGTTATGTTACAGCCAAATTCCAAAATGGATTAAATTCATTTTTTTCCTCAGAATTCTACACACAACACCCCATAATGACAACGTGAAAAACGTTTACTTGAGATTTTTGCAAATTTATTAAAAATAAAAAATTGAGAAAGCACGTGTACATAAGTATTCACAGCCTTTGCCATGAAGCTCAAAATTGAGCTCAGGTACATTCTGTTTCCCCTGATCATCCTTGAGATGTTTCTGCAGCTTAATTGGAGTCCACCTGTGGTAAATTCAGTTGATTGGACATGATTTGGAAAGGCACACACCTGTCTATATAAGGTCCCACAGTTGACAGTTCATGTCAGAGCACAAACCAAGCATGAAGTCAAAGGAATTGTCTGTAGACCTCCGAGACAGGATTGTCTCGAGGCACAAATCTGGGGAAGGTTACAGAAAACTTTCTGCTGCTTTGAAGGTCCCAATGAGCACAGTGGCCTCCATCATCCGTAAGTGGAAGAAGTTCGAAACCAGCATGACTCTTCCTAGAGCTGGCCGGCCATCTAAACTGAGCGATCGGAGAAGAAGGGCCTTAGTCAGGGAGGTGACCAAGAACCCAATTGTCACTCTGTCAGAGCTCCTCTGTGGAGAGAGGAGAACCTTCCAGAAGGACAACCATCTCTGTAGCAATCCACCAATCAGACCTGTATGGTAGATTGGCCAGACGGAAGTCATTCCTTAGTAAAAGGCACATGGCAGCCCACCTGGAGTTTTCCAAAAGGCACCTGAAGGACTCTCAGACCATGAGAAAGAAAATTCTCTGGTCTGATGAGACAAAGATTGAACCCTTTGGTGTGAATGCGTTTGGAGGAAACCAGGCACTGCTCATCACCAGGGCAATACCATCCCTGCAGTGAAGCATGGTGGTGGCAGCATCATGCTGTGGGGATGTTTTTCAGCGGCAGGAACTAGGAGACTAGTCAGGATAAAGGGAAAGATGACTGCAGCAATGTACAGAGACATCCTGGATGAAAACCTGCTCCAGAGCGCTCTTGACCTCAGACTGGGGCGACGGTTCATCTTTCAGCAGGACAACGACCCTAAGCACACAGCCAAAATATCAAAGGAGTGGCTTCAGGACAACTCTGTGAATGTTCTTGAGTGGCCCAGCCAGAGCCCAGACTTGAATCCGATTGAACATCTCTGGAGAGATCTTAAAATGGCTGTGCACCGACACTTCCCATCCAACCTGATGGAGCTTGAGAGGTGCTGCAAAGAGGAATGGGCGAAACTGGTCAAGGATAGGTGTGCCAAGCTTGTGGCATCATATTCAAAAAGATGAGGCTGTAATTGCTGCCAAAGATGCATCAACAAAGTATTGAGCAAAGGCTGTGAATACTTATGTACATGTGATTTGTCAGTTTTTGTATTTTTAATTAAATTAAATTTGCAAAAACCTCAAGTAAACTTTTTTCACGTTGTCATTATGGGGTGTTGTGTGTAGAATTCTGAGGAAAAAAATGAATTTAATCCATTTTGGAATAAGGCTATAACATAACGAAATGTGGAAAAGGTGATGTGTTGTGAATTTTTTCTGGATGCACGATAGATAGATAGATAGATAGATAGATAGATAGATAGATAGATAGATAGATAGATAGATAGATAGATAGATAGATAGATAGATAGATAGATAGATAGATAGATAGATAGATAGATAGATAGATACTTTATTAATCCCAAGGGGAAAAATATGACTGATATGTCACAAATACTAGTCTTGCAAGATTCCCCTATGATTCTAGTGCCCACATACAAAATGTATGCCTATTTCGTACAACTGCAATATTGCTAAGAATATATGAATCATCTCCAGAATGGAATTTAAATGTTATTTTCTGTTAAGAAACCTCCTTCACATTCTTTATTTCAGAATATAAATTCTAATCACTAGCTCCACAATGCATAAAGAAATCTTAATATCGTATTATATGTTAAGTTTGTGATCTCTTGTATTAACTATGAAAGCAGTCAACCATACACTTTGATTTACTGAGTTTATTTTTGATAAACATTATGCGAATGGTTATGGATGACTGTTGATAGGATTGTCTGAAGCACTGTAGTTTCAACTGCCAAAATATGAATAATGAAGTGTACTGAAGTGCTAAATTATTTTTAGCATGTGACTAGAAAAATTAAATTACTATTTTTTCTTTTGCCTTTTCTCTTTCAGATAGCATTTGTAGACAGGGAGGAAACAAAGGATGCACTACACGCTCCAAAAAAATTTAAATGTGCTTAAAATACAAGCATAAAAAATAATTCTTGTGAGCCAGGAATGGCAGTCAGAAATCAAATTTCCTATATCACTTTTCCTCATTCGAGTGTCTTTGTTAAGCAACATTTGTTAGATAGCTGCTCCACTATTCCCTCCTTGAATAATTTTAAAATTATTTACTAAATGAAATACTGAATGTGTAAAATTCATTTCATTTTGCAACATGAATTAATTTGTTATGGTTGGTTATTTATTTTTTGTTGTATTATTTCTGTTATAGTTCATTTTATTAAATAATAACTATTGCACACTGTACCCAAGTAATACAGTGTAATTTTTTTTTCAGTGAAGAAAAGCATATTCCTTTTAGGTGCATTTTGCATATAATGTGAAAAGCACCTACTGTGGTTGCCATGTTTATCTATCTGTCCATTTATCTGTCTGCTTGAAACAACTCGGCTCCCAGTTGATTGATTTTCTTGAAATTCGGCACAATTACTCTTCAAATACATTTGTTGAGAAAGTTCAATTTTAGTTGAGAAATCTTGAATAGTGCACAGTGTACAAGATTTTTAAATATCTAAATCTCACACTGAAAACCACAGACTAATTTGAAAATGTGTCTATCTGAAAACAGAACAAAGCTTAAAAACAACAGGAACTACTCAACCACATTTACTGTAGGTAGAATGCCTAGTGGAGGTTGGGTAGTCATTTGGCCTTGAAACCCCTGCAGATTTTTTCTTCCCTAGCTGGATTTAAAAACGTTTTTTCTATTCTCCCTGGCCATCAAACCCTAGCATCAGACTTTTCATTACCATCAGTCATAACAATTAATTAATTATGGACTCTACTTTATCAATTACTTGAGTATCTGTATTATTTACTGTAAGTGCATACTGATTTATTTTTATTTATTATGCTTGGTATTTCATTTATTCATTCACACATCTTATTTCTGATCTGTTGTTTTTCTTGTTATCTTGTAAAACACTTTGAGGCAAACACCTTGTATGAAAATATGCTATAGAGACAAATGTACATTCTGCGCAACTTCAATTATGGATTACTTTACTGTTTCAAATTTACCTTAACAGTGGTTACTTAAAATTGTATAGTTTTTATATTTTCATCTTTTACTCTTCAAACAGTTATTCCTGATGGCAAAACTGATTCTAAATATAGTAGGGGTGAGCAGTATACCGGTAGAAATTTTCATATATGACTTCTATCACAGTAGAAGATATCAGGAAGCCACTTTTGTTACTTGTCGCAAAATAATCAGCGCTTCTCACAGTACACATCAACAACCCACACCCCATCACTCCAAAATTGTTAACGACTTTAAAGAGGGCTCCCACTTCTTTTCCCCAAATATACCCAAATCTGCCCCCTTTAGTATTCTGAGTCATTCTTACATTTGAACACATCTTTTGAGTTCGCACTTTGAAGAGTACAGTTTCCCCACTGCCATAATCATTGAAAACGACAAGAAGCCAAGAAAGCAGTAGTTTTTTTGTTACACTTGAAATACTGGTGATAAAGTTGTCCTGGATTAACTATTAGCAAAGCAAAAAGGCACATGGTTAGGTCACCAATAAAAAGAAACAATGCGGCACAGACTCTTAATAAAAAGGTAGGAGAAAATAAGTATAAAAAAGTTGTAAGTAGGCAACAATAAACTTTTTTTTTTTACACCTTTTGATCCACTTATGTTGAAATTCTGTATAATAGTCAGAAAGAAATGGAATTGCAGACATTTTGTTTCATACAAATAATGACGCTTCTTCAATAATATATCTTTTTTTAAAAATCTCCACTAACATCAATTTCTGTAGAATGAGGATTCCAAAAATCAGTTGTGTCAAGTGAAACCTTTTCTTTACTAGGCTGTATAGCAGGGCTTGGTTTAATAGCATCTGTTGAGGCAGTATTCACTTAAAGTACATCTAAATTTTCTTTGGTTTGACCTTATATCATTTTTCTTCATATTTATAAAGATGTTTTGAAAAGCAACATTAAACTCTAGTTAGGCTTGCCTGTTTTTGTTCAATGAGGAACCAAAGGAACTGGGGAGAGCTCTTTGATATATTTTTTTTTTGTCAATCTGGTTTCATTTTTTTCTGTATAGTCAGTACATATTTTTAAAAATTCTGTGTCTTTTAATATTATGTGCAATATATGTTTATTTGTCTTGTTCAGGTATTTTTAATATAATTAGATCAGCTGACTCAGTTCAGTCATCTAAAAATCAATTTAAAGCTAATTTGTTCAGGAAAGCATTTATCTCACCCTGACATTCTGACCCTTCTTTCAGTTTCCCTCTCTGTCCTGGTTGTCAGGATGATTTGCATTTGTATCACAAATTATGTTATTTGTTCAGGGTTTTCTTACAGTATTTGTGTTTTTGTAGTTTATTGTGTTATTCCAATTAAATGCTTTATGCCGATATTATTTTGTAACCTGCTGTGTATTTGATTTTTTTCACATTTTTTTTTTCCTGTTAATTCTGCAAGCCTGTGAAGCACTCAGAGCATGAGAAAGCTACTATATAAATAAAATTTCTATTATTACTACTTTAGTTGATTAAAATGGGCCATATGAAAAGAAACTTCACAGTAGAACTACCCACAGCCAATCTGTAATCCTGGGCCAACAAAAGCACCTATACTGGATTCAGTCTGAAAAGTATATGCACATTTATTATGCCATGATATGTATCATAACCGTGATCATTTTTAATTATATTGTGATAACAATTTTGGCCATATCACCCACCCCTACAACACAGGTTAGTCAAATACTAAAACACTGAAAACAATACATAAATTCTTAAGGTATGTTCAAGTTCTTACAGTTATTTGCTAGATGTGGAACCATGGTTGTTCATGCAACACTTGTTCCAAAACTGGGAGTGTGTCTTTTTTCTCTCTCTAGATCTAAGGTTCCCAACGGGGGCGGTACCACCCACTGGTGGGCACTGAATAAATCTAAGGGGGCGTTTCTGGTCCAAGACATATTAACGGGGCGTTGGGGATCAGCCACCACCCACTTGGGCAATACTCGCAAGAACACACTGAAATGCTTGATTAATACTAAAAATCATCAAACACATGTTTCAACCAATTATTCAAAATGTCCATTAAGAAAGACCCGTCCGTATTAAATAGTAGGTATAGGTACATTATGTTTACAAGTTTGCACAAGTCATGCATTCTCAGATCATGCAAGTCCTTACAAGATTAACACACGTGCAGAGGACCAAATCTATGCATATTTTTACAGGTTCATTGAACATTACTATAAATATCTGAGAAGTTTTTTTATCAATACCAGATTGTTTCGGAATTCCTTCAGAGCAAGTGTAAACCTAAAATTACAGCATGGTACCTACAGATCACATTCAGAGGAAAACTTAAGTGGACCTGCTTATTAAAAACTAGGGGGCTTTGCCCCCTGCTCACTTCGCTAGCCAACCCCCCCAGCCTGTGCTACACGCCAGCAACTTCACGTCTCTGTCGCTCGTGTATGTGGATTTCACTTTCACCAAACAACAAAACTTTTATTTCTCGTGGATACGCCTCTTCATTGGGAAGAAACAACACTTTTCCCTGATGGCAGCACGAATTAGATGATATACAAGTCTCCCATCATCATATTTAGCTGATAGAGGATTTAGCATGATCAACAATCTATTAACAAAGAAAAGAAACAGATTGTCAATAGTGGAATGCGGTGATTTAAGATTGCTGATGACAAAAATGGCACCAAACATCGAAAAATTAGTGTCATCACACCAAACTCAGCCCTCTCACTAATAATATTACAGTGCATCCGGAAAGTATTCACAGCGCATCACTTTTTCCACATTTTGTTATGTTACAGCCTTATTCCAAAATGGATTGAATTCATTTTTTTTCCTCAGAATTCTACACACAACACCCCATTATGACAACGTGAAAAAGTTTACTTGAGGTTTTTGCAAATTTATTAAAAATAAAAAAAATTAAGAAAGCACATGTACATAAGTATTCACAGCCTTTGCTCAATACTTTGTCAAAGCACCTTTGGCAGCAATTACAGCCTCAAGTCTTTTTGAATATGATGCCACAAGCTTGGCACACCTATCCATGGCCAGTTTTGCCCATTCCCCTTTGCAGCACCTCTCAAGCTCCATCGGGTTGGATGGGAAGCGTTGGTGCACAGCCATTTTAAGATCTCTCCAGAGATGTTCAATCGGATTCAAGTCTGGGCTCTGGCTGGGCCACTCAAGGACATTCACAGAGTTGTCCTGAAGCCACTCCTTTGATATCTTGGCTGTGTGCTTAGGGTCGTTGTCCTGCTGAAAGATGAACCATCGCCCCAGTCTGAGGTCAAGAGCGCTCTGGAGCAGGTTTTCATCCAGGATGTCTCTGTACATTGCTGCAGTCATCTTTCCCTTTATCCTGACTAGTCTCTCAGTCCCTGCTGCTGAAAAACATCCCCACAGCATGATGCTGCCACCACCATGCTTCACTGTAGGGATGGTATTGGCCTGGTGATGAGCGGTGCCTGGTTTTCTCCAAACGTGACACCTGGCATTCACACAAAAGAGTTCAATTTTTGTCTCATCAGACCAAAGAATTTTCTTTCTCATGGTCTGAGTGTCTTTCAGGTGCCTTTTGGCAAACTGCAGGTGGGCTGCCAGGTACCTTTAACTAAAGAGTGGCTTCCGTCTGGCCACTCTACCATACAGGCCTGATTGGTGGATTGCTGCAGAGATGGTTGTCCTTCTGGAAGGTTCTCCTCTCTCCACAGAGGACCTCTGGAGCTCTGACAGAGTGACCATCGGGTTCTTGGTCACCTCCCTAACTAAGGCCCTTCTCCCCCTATCACTCAGTTTAGATGGCCGGCCAGCTCTAGGAAGAGTCCTGGTGGTTTTCGAGGCCACTGTGCTCATTGGGACCTTCAAAGCAGCAGCAGTTTTTCTGTAACCTTCCCCAGATTTGTGCCTCGAGACAATCCTGTCTCGGAGGTCTACAGACAATTCCTTTGACTTCATGCTTGGTTTGTGCTCTGACATGAACTGTCAACTGTGGGACCTTATATAGACAGGTGTGTGCCTTTCCAAATCATGTCCAATCAACTGAATTTACCACAGGTAGACTCCAATTAAGCTGCAGAAACATTTCAAGGATGATCAGGGGAAACAGGATGCACCTGAGCTCAATTTTGAGCTTCATGGCAAAGGCTGTGAACACTTTTGTACATGTGCTTTCTCAATTATTTTTTTTTTAATAAATTTGCAAAAATCTCAAGTAAACTTTTTTACATTGTCATTATGGGGTGTTGTGTGCTAGAATTCTGAGGAAAAAAATTAATTCAATCCATTTTGGAATAAGGCTGTAACATAACAAAATGTGGAAAAAGTGATGCGCTGTGAATACTTTCCGGATGCACTGTATATTCATTTTTTTAATAATATATTTTTTTAATCATACTTTGAGCAATACACCAGTATTGTTAATATCTTTTAATAAAATAATATAATAATTTTTTTAATCATACTTTGAGCAATACACCAGTATTGTTAATATCTTCTAATAAAATATAAAAAATCTGTCCTTGTTTTTCAATGAGTATAGTTCACCCAAGGGGGGGCGCTATTGAATCACTCTTTGAAAAAGTGGGCTCTGACCCAATAAAGGTTGGGAACCTATGCTCTAGATTAATGGATACAGATAAATCAAATGCAATATTTTTATAATACAATTTAATAGGGCTTTTTTAACATGTAAGGAATGTACACTGGTAATAATCACATTCTTCAGTATAAGGTGCTAATATTTATTAGTAAAGGCAATGGCCATATACAAGGCAAAAAAGCATAAATATCTACTTCTAAACTCCTGCACTTTTATAGCATTTTTCACAGAAAACAATAACACAATAATATCCAAAATAATAACAATATACAAAAGAGTTTACCTTAAATATAAGGTAGTGGGTAAAGGCAGTAATATGTATCGTAGAAATAATTATATTTCGTGATAATAGTGAATTTATAAAAATTGTAACTTTACAGTGTTATGTGGTGTTTTCTCACAAATGGAAACAACTACTTTTCACACATAGAAACACTTAAGCAAATGTTAATTTCAAACCTCTCTTTTTCTGCCAGCTTTAAAAAAATCTCCATAATAAGAAACTTTCTAGAATAATTAAACCAAGATACTAGAACTAAATGCCACAACAGCTGCAAGTTTAAAGTCAGATTTTAGCAGCATGAAAACAATCACATTATACTCTGCATCACTTTGCAGTTAAAACACTCTCAGAAATTAATCATTTGTTCAACAAATAATGTTGTACATGCACAGCACTAAAAAAACAATGCGTTCCTTACATAATGTTCTAAGAATCAGCATCAAGCGTAAGGCAGAAACCAGCTCTGACAATTTAATGAAGAACACAATTATTCACATCTCCCCCATTTATCCAGGCCCAAATTAGAATAACTAACCACCAAGCTTTCCAGGGTGTTCAGAAGAAGCCTAAGGGGATGCTGGGAGAATATAAAAAAATGCAGATGTAGAGTGTTGAAGCCTGTATTTGAACCTACTGTAGGACCCTTGAGACAGAAACACAAACAACCGTGCAAATGTACTATCCTAGAAATTAAAGGATATTTCTGGAAATTAACTGAAATATTCACTTTTTTCTGTTATTTCATATTAATTGTATTTTGGGCTTCCACTAAGCAAGAGGTATAAGATGATAAAATTGTCTTCTGTACTTAAGCTGGTTACTAAGGTAAATAGTACAGATGAAATAAGAATGTTCCATATGGAGTAAGATCAAGAGAAGGTTCTTGGGGATCTGCAACTGAAATGTTAATCTTTCTAATTTACATTAACATTTATGAAGGTATTATGAGTAAACTTGTAAAATCTGCAAATAAGGCTAATGCTAGTGCCATAACAAGAAAGCTGAAAAAAACAATTAAAAAACACTAGAAAAATGTAGTATAATGCTAAATGTTTGGACGTCAAAAATTAAAACAAAAAATGGGCAGCATTGACATTCAGGGAGCAAACTCCAAAAATGTTTAAGGGTTTTCAGTGATGCTACATCCTTACTATCCAGCCAGTGCACAGAAGCAACTAAAAAGTCAAGTAAATGGTTACATTATATTGTAAAAATTGTTAAGTACAAACCAATAGATTTTACACAGTCAAAGACCAGCATTTAGGAGACATCTTCTGGGCCCCAACAAATGTAAGCTGTAATACACCACACCAATGTTCCCTGTAAGCTGAGCGCTTGAGAGATCACTCTTACATTTTAGGAGCCTCGCTTACAAATATGACATGGCTGCTCACAAAAAGATCCAACTTTCCAACAAAATTCAACTAAAATTAAATCTCATTTTTGTCACTTTAATCATGTCTTAGTGAAAAGCTGAAGACAGTTTAAAAAGTACATTGACGAAATAGTGCTTGGGGTATAAAATGGAATGGCTGACAACAGAATGTTTTGATAAAATGGAGTTACCACACAGTGCTGATAGCACGTGCTTCTAGGAAAAATATTTAACCCCTCACAGACAGATAGTGTAATTTGTGAAATATGCTTGAAAGCAGAATCTTTTAACAATTGGACCTCAGGGAAAGCATGGTGTGACTGTACAGTGTACCATCTCAACTTGAATCAGAAATCTAAGAATGCGATGACAGGAAAAAAAAAAAACGTGTTCAGCAAACTATAAGCAACACCTGCTGAAGTAAAAGTTTTAACAGATAACATTTTGCTGGGTATGAAAATAAATTCTATATTGGCAGTCCAGGATATTCATGATCATGTTGCCAAATGCATCAAAATACCAGATAGCTGGAGAAGTAAGAATTATACCTTTGAGCTTATCAAGTGCAACATTTAAAACTTTCTAGTTTAATGAAATTAAAAAAAAATCAGCCTACCACACTTTGATAGTCCATGAATCTCCTGACATAATAGGTTAAAAAATCTGATAATAGAGGTCTGTCTATTTGGCCAATCTCTTCAAAACATGGTGTAATTCATCCTAAAATTGTGAATCATACACATTTTTCAAGATTAAAAATTATCCAAGATATATTGGGGACTGGACAGAAAATGATGCCCTCAAACAGTGACCACACAATGTCACATTCTTTGGGGACTGTCCAAAATTAAGACAGTTTTGAGGGGAAATACTGTACTTGCTTATTTGTCAGATAGTGTCAAATTTAGAATTCTTCTTGATCCTTTAGTTAACATTGGATAGGATAAGATTATGTAAAAATAAATTCACTTTGATTTCCTACACAAGATTGCTTGAGCATCAGCTTATCTTGCTCAAATGGACGAATGCTAACCTACAATACTTAACACAATGGGAAAGTGATGTCTTATATCAAATAAAATTACACAAAAATCAAGCTTTCCTTGCAATAAAGTGTGAAACTTTTTTTTTTTTTTCTCCACAATTTGGCAAAATGTGTTAACGCTGTCACAAAATACTGAAAAGCTGAGTTATTATTTAAGGCATCTTTTAACAGTTTTATATTAACGTAGCCTCCTTAGTGTTAGACCCGAGCATTACTCGGGCTGGGAAAACCATGCTAAAAGTGTTAGTCCTGAATATCACTTGGGCAACTGTACAAATGCGTCTTGTGTAAGCGTTAGAACCGAGAATTCTTTGCGCTGTAAAAGAGCTATCAGTGCTGCTGTTCTTTGAAGAAATTACGTCTGAGTGTTGGCTTTCACTAATTATGGGAGATATACCAGGCTACTGTAGTAATATTTCGAAGCGTTTACATTCCAGATCACTATGTCAGCATCAATGAAAGTCTCATGGCTTATAAGGACAGACTGTCATGGATACAAAACACTGTGTCAAAAAGAGCAAGATTTAGCATAAAGTTTTACGAGCTTTATGAATGTAAAACAGGATACATTTGGAATTCAGTTCTGTACACAGAGAAAGGGACAATGTTTGATCCGAAATACAATCAGTACGGTGTTGTTACGTCATCGGTGCTGACTTTGGCAGATGCTCTGCTGGATCAAGTTTACTGTGTAACTATGAACAATTTTTACACTTTGACACATATAGAACATTGTGTCACAACTGTCGTGGCATGCCTGAACACTTTGGCAGAGCTAAATTACAGAGAGGTGCACTAGTAGCTTGGCAAAATCCCGTTATACTGAGGCAACAAAAGAAACACTACAAAAAGATATTTCATCATCTGGTGGAACACTGCATTTGGAATGCATTTGTGTTATACAAATAAAAAGCTAGCAAAACTGTATCGCATGCAAATCACTGCTGCACATGCACCGTCCATACTACCGCTAAAGAGACGAGGTCAACCCAGCACATTGAGGATCACTCCAGAGCATCTTGTTCGTAGACATTTAATTGACTATATACTGTATCTCCAATGGGGAAAAAAACAGAATCCAACTTGTACCTGTGCAGTGTGCTGTTCAAAAACAGATAAATCTGGAAAGAAAGTCTGAAAAGAATCACGCTACTATTGACCCAACTGTGACATTGGATTGTGACTTTCACCGTGCTTTTAGATTTACCACACAAAGGATTCATTATGAGATTATACTGCATACTGTTTTGACATCATTAGTAGTATTATTATTATTACTGATATTATTATTTTTGTTATTATTATTCATTTCATATTATTATTTTTATTTATCACTACTATTATTATTTGTATAATTATTATATTTTTGAGATTTAACAAAAATGTAATTTTTCATGCCAAAAAATGCACACTTTGTAAAAGTTTTTTTTTTTTTTTTGAATATTCAGTGCTAAGGAGGTTAATTTCAATCAGTGCTATTGTATTTTTAACTATTTTACACATTTAAACTCAGTAAAACTTAAACATAAATTGATGTCTGCCTTTAATAAGCATTTTGATTTCGTGATATTATAAAATGGAACACTTTTTCAATTTTTTACCTAATGCTTTCAGCAGGATTTTAAAATTAAGCAGTGAGCCTTGTAAGTAGGATGTGCAATCAGAGTGTTCTTTTCTTTCCTTTGTAAAAACGGTAAATGACACTGTTTAGTGTTTTTAGTAAAATACCATCTTCTCTCACTTTCTTAACTATGGCTAATATGAACACAGCTAATTTAAAAGGCAGCTTTCAGTAAAATTGTGCTCAATTGCTATCGGGACTTGCAACATTCCTGCCCTGTAGGGAATTTATAGTATCTTGGGTTTTGAAGGGGTTAACTGATTCATCCATCTCTCTCTGCAGTGTATCAAGCGTTAACATTTTTAATTTTATCGTAGAAATCAATGACATGAGGTTCACCTTCAAATACACTCCAATGTGTATAACCTTAGTTATTTTTTGGGATTTGCTAACTTTAGTTCCAACTGCACAGTAATTCTTTGATATTGTAATGGACAGCCGGGTCCCAGGTCCGGCAGGGACGCCCCTGCTGCATCTGTTCCGGGGGAGCAGCCATGGTCACCTCAATACCTCCCCCGGGACGCTTGGTGGCAGCCTCCCTGGCAGCCAATGATTCCCCAACCCGGCGCATGGCTCCATGGGAGATGGAGTCCTCCACAGCCTGGTTGGGGGCTCGGATGGCCGCCAAGGGGAGCTGCATGGAGTCAGCAGCCTGGCTGGTCATATCTTCAGCCCCACCCGGAAGGGCAATTAGGACCAGGTGGCCAAGCACCTGGAATGCTTCTGGGTGGGGTATAAAAAGGGCCAGCCACCATCACTCGAGACCCAGAGTCGGGAGGAGGAGGACTAAGCCTGAGGAGGAGTGGTGGTAAAGAAAGGAAGAGAAGAAGTGTGGTTTGTGTGCTATTGAAGTGCTTGTGCGACTGTGTTGGGCCTGTGGGACACCGGGAAGGCGTGCCCCACGGCTGAAGAAAAATAAAGGAGTGTGCTTTATTTAAGTACGTGCCTCTGTCTGAGTCTGTGCCGGGTCGGGCGCTATATAGCGCCGTTCACAATATTATGTTCTGAACCTACTGTACTTCTGTGTATTTCTGAGCTAAAATCTTACTATGTTTTGCTCCATGTTCATAATAAAACTGAAAATCAGTTGCTCTAGTTCTCTCCTGGTCTTAAGATTAAATTCTGTTTATAATGAGAACCATTTTTATATAGCTTAGCACTGGGAGATTTTGCATATTCTTTATCAATCTAAGAAAGAGTCTGGAGTTTATTTTTATGCAAAGCATATGAAATGATTTGTTCCTGCAAATATGCTTTTAAGTGTTTCCATGAGAACATCTGCAAATACCTCTGGAGATTTGTTAGTTTTTATGCAAATGTCAATTTGTAGAGAAACAAATATGATAAAATCTTTGTCAGCTAGTAATAATGAGCAGATTTGCCAGTTGTAAGTTGTATTAGTGGATCTTGATAATGTGAGTTCCCCAAAAAAAAAGACAGAAGTATGGTCAGACATAACAATTGCATCATAGCTTCAATATTTAAGAGATGGCCATTAAATTATTATACTGTAAACTAGCTGTCCCCCGTGGCTCCATGAGCATAGTAGTGAAACAGGACAAACTTAAAAATTAATAAAAAAAAAATTTAAAAATGTAATAATTTGTATTGAGAAGAATTTATATTGATAGCTTTCGTATCAGGGTCGAGAATGTAGCTGTGATGCCTTTGCCAAAAATGTAAAAGGTTGGCAAGGTTTCTCTGGCCAAGTGGAAGGTAGGTACGCTCCAATGTCAAATGTTGCCACTGTATCCGATTGTGTTCAGCTCCGATGGGAAAGTGTCCCCCCACATGGGAAGAAGAGCACATGGCTGTGATATATTTGCCAGTGAGCAGCTACCCTCTAAAACCCACATAGCTGTGATCTCTCTCTCTCAAAAACGTCAAATGTTACTCTTTAACAAACGTCAAATGTTGCTCTTTAACAATCTCTAGATGATAATGTCTCCTGAACAAACAGGTATCGCTAGCTAAGCGGAGGCAAGGTATGCTCCAACACATGGTGAGAGGTATAGCGACTCGAAATGGAGGCTTGCACGTGAATGAGGATGGACCCACTCAGCTCCCTACTCCTGAGGTCCTGCCTCCCAATCACCTCAGCCACAGCCTGTCTCTCAGATTCATGCAAATAAATTGGTGTCACAACTGAACTATAATACTTAGCATGATGATAGAAGTCACAAAAATCAACCGTTCCAAGTAAATTATAGAAAAAAACCCGATCTAAATCCGTTAAGTAGGTCTCTCGTGAAAAGTGGACAGACAGACATTGGGGCTACATAGAAATATTGTTTTCAATGTTTGTGCTGAGTGCGTTTTGTTTCCATCGTCCCGTTTGCTGTTTATAATGTGTGCATCAGTGAATGTTGTCCCCGTAAATACAGAGGGGACGGATAATGGAGAGAGACCACAGCCCCAAGATCAAAAGCACCTGTTCACAATCAATTACATCCGGCTCTTTACTATTTAAACAATCAGGAGGGAAGAGAGAAGGAGAAAGATGGAGTTTTCAATTTATGACAACAAACCACCATTACCTGCTATTTTTCACATCGCGCTTTTGTATCCCGTTTCTTTTTCATTCCGCTGAATTTACCTCTGTTCAATCATCACCAGAGACCCCGGGGTTAGACGTCATTATCCACCACTCGCCGAGGACTAACACGGCGAGATCGTTCCCTTTTCTGGGAGATTCAAACACATCCATTCTTTCAGTCATCCGTATTCAGGACAGTAATATACCCGGAATCAAGTTCACAATTATTGTCATTTCCGTATTCATTCATTGTTGTTACTCGTGTTGTTTGTTATATGTTACAGGGGCAAGGGAAGGTTTGTTATTGTGTATTATATAAATATTATTATTACAGTCAGCAAAGGCTGTGAATACTTATGTCCATGTGCTTTCTCAATTTTTTTTATTTTTAATAAATTTGCAAAAACCTCAAGTAAACTTTTTTCATGTTGTCATTATGGGGTGTTGTGTGTAGAATTCTGAGGAAAAAAAATGAATTTAATCCATTTTGGAATAAGGCTGTAACATAATAAAATGTGGAAAAAGTGATGCGTTGTGAATACTTTCTGGATGCACTGTATGTAACAGTGCTGATACCTGTAAAGATATCATTTACGGTTATCTGATTAAGGTGAAATTCTATATGTGTTTTTTACCCTAACTAACGACAATATAACATTTCAATTATTTTTCTTTTCTTATAATGCAATTTTACATGAAAAACTACTATACAAAATTTCAATTATTTGTTTATTTAAACTATGTAGCAGTTTATATGAAAATGTTTTAAATGTGTTCAGGTAAAATACCACTTCCGGTTGACGTATGTTCCCCAAAAGTTGATAGAAAACTAACATTTTGTTATAACATCCATATCCCAAATTTCATTTATCTAGCTCAAAGCATTCATTCTCAAGTTATCGTGTTTCTGTACATACACACAGACACACACGTGCACAGACATGATTACAAAAATGGTCAATGCGTGTTCAGGAACACATGAAACGTGGAGATTCATCAAAATCTCAAGGTCACATTTTTTTGCGATTACTATACTCTCTATAATACGTATACGAGAAAGTAAAAATGGAACGTAATGACAAGCAGAATTCGCAAATACTTTGTGAAGAAATGTATGAGGAACAAACAAGATCATTTATTAGTAAAGTGGAATGTAACGACAAACAACAAAATTGCCAACTAACTTGTGAAGAAATACATTAGGAACAAACAGATCACTTATAAACAAATATATGAGGTCAGCAAACATTAAAAAATAAGTAAACATGTAAGGTACTAAAAATGGCAATAAAAACAGACATTCTGGTGTATGTTTAATTTCTGTACCTTGTTTCAGGTCTTAAGTGTCCTTAAGTTTGGTATGTCAGGACATTAGCAGCAGCAAAAAAAATTACTTTTACAGCATATGGTCCCTCATCAGTGAAGCAAGCTAATCTCAAATGTAATGTTTAGAAACATGGAAATTTAACTACATTACTACATTAATAAAAGTAAGTGAATTTTGACATTACACTTATTTAAGAAAATGTCACATGATCTAAACAATATAACCTTTGGTCTTGGTTAAAATTTTGTTTGCTAATAATTAAACATTTCTATAATTAAGGAGGTTTTATCTTTAATTTGCAGAAATTATAAATTACATTATTACACAAAAGTCTAAATAGTACCATAGTTAAATAATTTTGTACATAACCATGATTTGGTTGGAAGACCTGATGAATACCTCTTTTAGTGAGTACATCCTCTTTAATAAAATCCCTGTTTGCGTCCAGGTGTCCGTGTGTGTGTGTCTTCTAGTGAAGTGCGCATGCGCGGGGCACGGTGCGATGCGCGATATTACTGTCAGAGAAAGTTACAGGCGTTTTACGGAAATACAAACCAGTATTACTGCGAAAGGAAATTAAAGGTACACAATACAGTGACGCATATTACAGCCACATACAAGCCACTATTACTGTCAGAGGAGATTAAAGGCATATTACCGACACGCACGCCTGTATTACCGCCAGAGAAAATTAAAGGTATATTACGGACGTACAAGCCAGCATTACTGTCACAGAAAATTAAAGACACACAATACACGGCGGCAGCCCACGAAGAACGGTCAGCAAGTAAACATCAACAAAAGAAAGGCTGAAAGAAAGAAAAATACGACCAACAAAAAGAATGAGGTCAAAGTCCCTTGCCATTTAATATAGACTGTTCCTACCACTGTTCTAGCGCCCGTTATTGTAACGGGCTAAATGACTAGTACATTTTATAATTTAACAGCAGAATTCAAAATGCCTTCTAAAAATTAAAAAACAGTTAAAAATCCATAATACCTCTGCAAAAAAAGGGAAAGAGAAGTTTAGATATTTTTTAAATGTGTTTCAAATAAAGCAGTAACATACACAAGCTCTCTGAAAACTTACAACAGGGCATGAGGCAAATATACTGTATTTTATTAGTATATGGAACATATGCAAAAGCAAAATACTATTACAGCTACCTGAGAATCCTCAAAGAGTTCCTTGGTGTCCTCATCCAGATCCTTTCCAGGAAGAGCAGATAAAGCAGCAGCAGCAGCCTTGTTTCTTGGAACTCCAATAGATGAG
Organism: Erpetoichthys calabaricus; assembly: GCF_900747795.2. Lineage (NCBI taxonomy): Eukaryota > Metazoa > Chordata > Cladistia > Polypteriformes > Polypteridae > Erpetoichthys > Erpetoichthys calabaricus. The sequence continues at coordinate 131,091,269 of NC_041400.2, read as the reverse complement.
TCATATCCCATTTTGGGATGACCTGCCGGTTTCTGAGAGGACATCTGCTAATAGATGTGATATTGTAAATATAGCTTTTACCATTTTATGTAAGAAAATTGAAGTCTGGACAAAAAATTTCTAAAGGCAAAAATGTAAAGCTTTTATCATATAGCTGTGCATAAAGGTGGAAAAGAATAGCTGTTAAAATTTGTGCCAATGTGAAAATGGTGCAGCAATATTATCTAAAACATCTGAATTTGGCAAACATTTTAAGTGTTTCAATGCATATGACTAAAATGTTACTGCAGTTGATCAAGGAAGCATGCTGTTAATTTACAAAATAAGTAAAGTTGACTACATTTTATTTTCATACTAGGGGGCTCCACACCCTGCTCGCTTCACTCGCCAAACCCCGGGTTTTGGTTAACCCAAAATACATTTTAAAGAGATTCTTTTTTTCTTGGTAATTGTTACATATGAATTATGTTCATTTTTACTTTAAAACTTCAGTAAAAACAATATTTCGAATTAACTTTTCTTCAAGATCGCATTTTGATTCCTTGTTTGGTCTTACATCGTGATAATGTAACGTATAACTGGCCATGAGTGAATATTGTTTCTTTCTCTCTTATAAATAACAGACTTTTTTGAATGTTTGTCTTTGTGAT